>NC_142673.1:17428612-17436112 GCF_964200805.1 Pocillopora damicornis | reverse complement strand
AGAGAATGATATGATTCCTTCATTAATTCCTTCTCAGCTTGCCGGCTTAACCCAAGTAGAAGAAATGCTTATTGCACGAGCACTTCCCATTATGCGTGTTTACATAAAGCCTGGTAGGCAACGGGGCTATTCAGGTCACTGTATCAACCTTCCACAGAAAGTAGGTGAACTAGCACATTCTCTACCAAGATACCCAAAAGATTTATCTGTTATAGTTGTTAAGATGAAAGGTAAAGACAACAGCTTTAAAGATGTAACAGTTCGAAGACAAAATGTTGCAGATGCACTGCATTGGCTTATTAATAACAATCCGTATTACAAAGACATAATTATCAACAACGATTCTTTGAACTCATTGCCTTTGCATGGTGTACCACAAGATCTACTTTCAATAGAAACAGAAAATCTTGAAAACAGTGAAGCTAGTGAGCCTGACTTAGGGCCTCAAAACGAAGAAGACATAGTTTATAATGAAAGCACAGAAATGAGCAGTTTTCTACCTATTCCTGAATGTCAACAGCAAGAAGTTCAAGCTATACAACAACAGTTGTGTCACCAGCCTACACCTATGCCTTGGCCAACAGTAGATAATGAGCCATTGAATGAGTATCTAACTCCTTTCTTAGCAACATTAGCTTTCCCTACATTATTTCCTGATGGCAAGGGTGACCCTACCAATCCTTCACTTCACAGAGATGTACCTCTTGCAGAAAGAGTTAAGCATCTTTTAAGATTTGGAGAAAATATAGATGGCAAGTGGCTATACCGCTTTGCCAGTCATCCAAGATTTGCTTACTGGGCTTTGAATATGATCCAAAGAAAACGTATTCTGCAGCAAACAGGAATATTTCTCAAACAGAATCCTGGAGAAGCACATCTGACTGTAGAAGAACTGCAACTAATGGCAGCTGACAACGACACAAGTGTTTTCGTATCTAAGTTATCACGCTATCTTAGTAACATAACTGGCTCAAATGCTTCTTGGCATAAAGCTAAAGAAGATTTAAAAGCAATAATAAGTCATGTTGGAGCTCCAACATTCTTCTTCACTTTTTCCTCTGCTGACATGCATTGGCCTGACCTACATGCATTATTTAGCAGCTCTTCAAGTGATACCACACCTGAGAGCAGACGGCAGAATGTCATTAACAATCCTCACATCACTGACTGGTTCTTTACACAGCGCTTAGAAAACTTCATTAAACATTGGTTGTATAATTCACTGGATGCTGAGTGGCACTGGTACAGATTTGAGTACCAAGCCAGAGGAAGTATACACTGTCATGGTGTTGCAAAACTTAAAATGACCCAGGATTATGTCAGCTTTCAGAAACTGCTCTTAAAGGCTATTTGGCAGAAGTGTCCCTTGATAAAGGTGAACAATCAGATATTCCAGAACTAAACAAACAGATACTGGAAGGAAAAAAGGCTTCTCAAGCGGTATGTGAATATGTAGACTGGTTACTATCTACATACAATCCACACCCACCAGAGGACGGTTTTTGGATTAAACCCTCCATTCATCCTTGCCAGAGGCAACACAAAGATATTATGAACACTCAACCATCTGATGATGATTATGTAGACTTACTGAATACAGTACAAAGGCACACTCGTTGCAGTACCAATTATTGTCTTAGAAAGAAACACAATGAAACAAATGTTAAGTGCAGATTTAACTTTCCATTTCAACCTTGCACTAGTACAAAACTAGAATTTGAACCAATTCATACAAAAGATGGAAGTCCCAAATACAAAGCCAAAATAATAACAAAGCGCAATGATGGTAGGCTAAATGATCATCAGCGCCTCCAACTTCAAGGCTGGAGGGCAAACTGTGACATTCAGGTGGTTATTGATTACCATGCATGTGTTGAATACCTTGCCAAATATGCATCTAAAGGAGAACCAAGGTCACCAGTATTAAAACAGGCATTTAATTCTATAATGCACTCTTGCAAAAACAACAGTAATCCTGTAAAACTCATTAAGAAAGTCATCATGAAGTCACTTGGTCAACGTGATTTTTCTGCACAAGAGACAATGCATCATCTTATGTCACTTAAACTGGTAAGCTCATCCTTTAATGTGGTACCAATCAGTTTAAATGGTTCTCGCAGAATCAATACTAATTCTTTTGATGGCAGTCTTGTTACAAATGACTCGCTGCTGGATGTTTATGCAAACCGTGAAAAATACGCCTAAACCTATCCAAATATAGTCATGTTAAATTTTATAACTTTTGCCTCCAAATACAAGTTTGTGAACAAAAAGCTAACAAGTCAACCACAAAACACTGTACCAAGAGTTTTCCCTATTTTTTCCTTCTAATCCAAAGGGACCAAATTTTGGCCTTTATTGTAAATATCAGTTGCTTAGATACAAACCTTGGCAGACTACACAGGAAAATGCTTGGGGTGATCAACCAGGTTCTGACGAGATATATATTACTTCATGGAAAGCATTCCTTCAAACACAATTTGCTAAACAGCATGTACCTGATTGGCATGAAAAACTGCAAACTTTAGAAAACTTATCAGAAAATGACACTGATTGTGAAAACATTTCCCAACAACTGCCACAACGGGAAGAGTGGATGCATCTAGCTGATCTTATTCCTGGGTCTTTTGTTAACACAACTGAAGAAACACTTCAGCCTGATTGTAACAATTACAACTGGCAAAATGACAAGTGCAAGTATGAACACCATATTATAGGAGAAATGCCTTCCTGGGTAAAATCTAAAAAAGACACATTTTCAGTTGCATTGCCCCAACAAAATATTGATATTAGTACTTTTAGTGACACTGCGTGAATTAACAAATATCAGGGGGTGTAATGAGCCCGTATACATGACGTACATGGAGAGATATACTGACATATAAGGACATCGATGTATAAGGACTGAGTAATGATCAGTATATGTTTGATTCCTTATTCCTATGTATACTAGATGTTGCACATGACCATATACTAAGTGTTAGGACATCGTATAGCCAGTATTTCACCAATTGTTATGAAGCTACAAATTTACGTAATTTACTTATATACAACTACTGAAGATATTTCTATACTGAATATTTACTGAGAGGCAGTTTTTTTCTGCACCCTTTCCCGACAATTTTGTCCGGACATAAGTGTATACTGTTTTGTGTAATGATTATTACACATAACTGTATACTAAGTATTAGGACACCCTATATCCAGTTTTTCACCAAGCATTATAATGCTTTAAATTTACTTGCATACAGGTACTGCGTATATATTGCACTAAAAATTTACTGAAAAGCAATTTTTCTGCACCCTTTCCGACAATTTTGTCAGGACACAAGTGTATACTGTTTTGTATACTGATCATTACACATAAGTGTAAGGATATTGTATATCCACTATTTTTACTAATTATACCAAAGCTGTTAATTTGCTCATCTATAACTACTGCAGAAATTCTTACCCTAAAGCTGTTAGAGATTTTTCACTTTACCACTCTTCAGCAACTTTGTCAGGACACAAGTGCATACTGTTTTGGATACTGTTAATTACACATAACTGTGTACCAAGTATAAGGACATCGTATATCCGTCATTTTACCAGTTATTCCAAAGCTTTTAATTTTCTTACCCATAGCTACTGAAAACACTCTTGTCCTAAAGCTGTAAGACGTTTTTCACTTTTCCACCTTTCAAAAATATTTTTTCAGGATGCAAGTGTACACTGTTTTGTATACTGTTAAATATACTTATGACTTAATACTAAGTGTTAGGGCATGCTATTGTACATTCATTATTTACCGAGTTGAGCACTTTTGAGAAAGTGATGTGAAGGACTTGTGTCATTTGAGCTGGTAGTGCAATCTGAGTATCTTGCTGAGCATTTCAGTTGGGTCGTTTCAGCCAGTTTTGCCATCTGAGATAGTTAGGTTATTTGTATCGGCTGGTCACATAAGCCAGTTTGATCATTTGAACCAGTCCGATCACTTAATCCAGTTTGTTCATTTGAGGCACTTGGGCCTTTAAGGGCAGTTGGGTCACCTGAGTCTGTTTGATCATTTCAGCCGGTTGGGTCATTTGAGGCAGTTGCGTGATTTGAGCCAGATAAACCGGTTTAGTTACCTGTGGTAGTTTGGCCATTTGAGGCAGCTGGGTCATTTGAAGCAGTTGGGCCATTTGATTTAGTTGCATCATTCGACGCAGTTGCATCATTTAATTTGAATGGGTTTGGTCAGTTGGACTAGTTTGGCAGTTTTAGACAACACTGTGCCGTTTTCACCAGTTGGGTCATTTCAGCCTGTTTGGCCATTTGAGGTAGTTGGGTCATTTGAAACAATTTTTGTCATTTGAGTGAGTTTTGTCATTTCAGTCAGTTGGGTCATTTGAGGTAGCTGTGCCATTTGAAGCAGTTGGTAATTTCAGGCAGTTAGGTCATTTCAGCTAGTTGCTAGTTAGTTGAAACAATTGGATCACTTGAACTGATTTACTCATTTGAGCTGGTTGGCAATATTAGAGAGTTGCATCATTTGAACTGATTGAGTTATTTGATCCAATTGGGTCATTTGAGGCAGTTGGGTCATTTGAACCAATTTTGTCATTTGAGTGAGTTTGGTCATTTCAGCCAGTTGGGTCATTTGAGGCAGCTGTGCCATTTAGGGCAGCTAGTCATTTCGACCACTTGTGCCATTTTAGCAAGTTGGGTCATTTTAGGTGGTCGAGTCATTTGAAACAATTGGATCATTTAAACCGGTTACTCATTTGAGCCTGTTGGTTCACTATATTTGAGGCAGCTGTGCCACTTGAGGCAGTTGGTCATTTCAGCCAGTTGGGGTCATTTGAGGCAGTTGGGTAATTTCAAACAATTGCATCATTTGAACCAGTTTACTCATTTGATCCGGTTGGGTCATTTAAGGCAGCTGTGCCATTTGAGGCAGTTGGCCATTTCAGCCAGTTGGTGTCATTTGAGGCAGTTGGGTAATTTCATACAACTGCATCATTTGAACCGGTTTACTCATTTAAGCCAGTTGGGCCATTTGAGACAGTTGCATCATTTGAACCGGTTTAGTCATTTCATCCAATTGGGCCATTTGAGGCAGTTGGGTCATTTGAACCAATTTTGTCATTTCAGCCAGTTGGGTCATTTGAGCATGTTTGACCATTTGAGACAGTTGCATCATTTTAGGGTTTGGTCATTTGATCCAATTGGGTCATTTAAGGCAGTTTGGTCATTTGAACCAATTTTTGCATTTAAGTGAGTTTGGTCATTTCAGCCAGTTGGGTCATTTGAGGCAGCTGTGCCATTTCAGCAAGTTGGGTCATTTGAAACAATTGGATCATTGTAACCAGTTTACTCATTCGGGCCTGACTGCTCATTGGAGAAAATTGCATCATTTGAACTGGTTTAGTCATTTATAGAATTGGGCCATTTGAGGCAGTGGGTCATTTGAACCAATTTTTTTATCTAAATGAGCTTGGTCATTTCAGTGAGTTGGGTCATTTGAGGCAGCTATGCCATTTGAGGCAGCTGTGCCATTTAAGGTAGCTGTGCTATTTGAGGCAGCTGTGCCATTTGAGGCAGCTATGCCATTTGAGGCTGTTGGTCTTTTCAGCCAGTTGGGTCATTTGAGCCGGTTTGGCCAATTGAGACAGTTGCATCATTTGAACTGGCTTGGTCATTCAGCCAGTTGAGTCATTTGAACTGGCTTGGTCATTCAAAGAAATTTGGTTGATAAATTGAACTGGATTGGTCATTTGAGGCAACTGGGTTGACCAATTGAAATGGTTGGTCATTTGAGGTTTTTTTGGGTCATTTCAACTGGTTTGGGAATTTGAGGCAATTGGATCAACAGAGCTAGTTTGGTCATTTGCAGTAGTTGTGTTATTTGAACCAGTTTGGTCATTTGAGGCAACTGGGTCAATTGAACAGGTTTGGACAATTGAGGCAGTTGGGGAATTTTAACTAGTTTGGTCATTTTAGTAATTTTAGCCAGTCAGCTCATCTTACCCATTTGGATCATTGGAAGCACTTTGGTCATTTTAGAGAGTCAGTATCAGTGAACCTCTTTGATCATTTGAGACATTGTGATTGTTTGAGGCAGTTGAGTACACAGTCCAATCAGTTGATACAATCTATGATTTAAGTTTGGTGAAAATAATCTATAGTCCAAAGCAGTTCAAATTTGACAAGTATTTGAGAATCTTGCCAAAAAACCCACACAAGAATAAATGCAAAAAGTTGCACTATCCCGCTAGAGGTCACTACCATCACCATACAGTTGTTTACTAAAGTAAAATTTCATTTATTTGCTAACTGTATTGCTAAGAATTAAAGTGCAAACCACCACTGATGAAAATACATAGGGCCACTCACTTGACCTCAGGGGGTAAGCTAACTTATATACACTTGTGTTGAACAGTTTAACTAACAGAAAAAAACAATGAATCCAACAATTACAGTAGACTCCTAGTTGGGTGAAAACCGTGTATTTCAAACTTCTGTTTACAATGTCTAAAGCAGACAAAAGTTCTAATTTCCTTTAATATTCATAATGTAACTTAGAGTCAAGAGGGACAGCCACAACAATTTTCTCTTTACCATTAGCAGTGCCTAAGTTGTAGCTCAACTCAGCTACACCACATATACTATCAATCCTCATTACTGGAATAAAAGCTGCCACTGACTCAACTTCAAATGATGGCAGGCATGCTTGAATTGGTAAACCAAAGTAAAACCTTGCATGAGGGTGAACTTTGTACCAATGAACACAAGCCAGAGTGTAAGGTAGGTTCACATTTTCACCAGTTGGGGAACGGATAGTTATAGAGTGCTTGAAGAAGTATTGGACAATCCCCGTAAGAGAAAGAGGAAATAGTAGAGAGGATGAGTGCTATAAACATACATGTAGTAATCTTCTATGTTCTGTACAAAAAGCTTAAGAACTTAGATTCACTAAGATCTAGTGAATCTTACTTCTTATATACATGTAAAGTATTGCTTTGTAATGTGATAAATAGCAAGACTGTTAAGTTGCAAACACTGAAAGTATTTACTATTATTGTCCTCTGCATCTAAATATACCAAGGTAATAACAGCAAAGGGTATGCTCAATCATTTTTTAAGCAGGTGTTTATTGGGTTTGGTTCTCCTCTTGCTAGCTTGTCAATAAAGTATTTACTATACAGATTCTAACACAGAAGCCCATAAAAGGAGATAAACAAGTCTGCTTTGATTGAAAATCTTACGACACTGAATGGCAAACTTAATATTTATTGCAGCAACTATAAAAGGGAAGTAAAAAAAATTGCCACAAGACAGATTCAAGGGGAAAAGAAAAAGTATTCCTTTACATTATATCACTGTTGTCTCCATTAATAATTCTTTGGAGAGCCAAAATATTTCTGACAAGGACATGTACATTCTGCATTTTTTTTAAGTCCACAGGAATAAATACACTGTATTTTCTCAACTAAAAACCAGCATTTATCTGGAGCCTAGCATTTAATTTAGAAA
>NC_142673.1:17081112-17116112 GCF_964200805.1 Pocillopora damicornis | reverse complement strand
ATTGACGATTGTTGGGTTAGGGGAGGGGTAGGAGCGCAGTTGTTCAGATACCGTTTACAGCTTCCTGTTGCTGATGATTATTAGTTAACGAAAATTTTTATGAGAAATCGTTTTCAAAATAAAACATCGGCGTATTCTGTCTTCCAGAACCTTAATTAATGTTCCATCTAGAACTTTCTAAAATGTTGAATTGTCATCCACATCTCCACGAGAACTTCTCTTTGTAGAAGGAAGCTTGCGCTCTCAGAATATGTCATCAAAATACGATACACGTCTCTACAAACCTGATGAGCAAGACAGGCCTTCAATCTTTTCACACTGTGTCCCGTAAAATCCTGGTGCACAGCTGCAGTTATATTCGTTGACTTCGTCTGTGCAAGTTCCATTGTTTTTGCAGGGATGGCTGTCACAGGGAACTTTTTGCGATTACAAGACAACATTTCAAAAGAGTTGTTGTCAGTAAAAAGAAGCTACGTCATATGGCGTCTGACATACCGATCTTCAAACCATATATGATTAAGGTGGTCTAGCTAATAACGCTTTTGAATCGAAGTAAATCTCTTAAAGCATGAGCGTTACAAAAGATAAACAATGCGAAAACTTTTAAGGAAAAGATCTCATCAAAATAGCGTTCGAACGAAGTCTGTTTGCTTGTTTGCAGAAAACCGTCTCGCTACATTTTTTCAATTGTAGCACATAAACGTAACAGGAAAACTGCTCTCAAGCTTTTCTCGACAGGCAGCACTTTACAACTTCTTTCTACTTTACAAATTTGTTTCTTACACAGATCAGCACAAGTTTCTCCAGTCCAAGGGGGCTTGCATTCGCATGGATAAGTTTGCTTTTTCTCGTCATAAAAACACACACCACCATTTAAACAGGTGCTGGCTGCTAGTCGGCAATCCTAAATAGAAAGAGTAGCCGATGGAATAATGAGAAGAATATAAATAAACATAAATATGCTGCAAAATTATTTCACTTTCCTACTGACGGATTAAAAACAATTGGCTGGAAAATAGTCACGCTCTCAACTACGTGTTTTTTGTTATCTCCTAGATCCAGCTCCAACAACCGGGTGGGTATCAAGCCTACCCTATCGCCAAATTTAACGAAACAATTGACCTGTCCTTGCCAATTCTTCAACAAACTTCTGAAATATGATTTACAAGGTGGTAATGCGTTTATAGGCAAAAACAACGAAAAAAAAACACTGGCTGCCTAAAAGTTTTGCTTTTAACTACGCATTTAGTCAACATCTACAAGTACATGTATTGACTTCTGCCAAACAAAGTCAAGGCATGTTATTTTATCAGTGATCTAGCTTCTATAAACTTCAGTTAAAAACTACTACATATTCAAACACAGTAACATGCGATTCGCTGCAACCCCAAGCTTTTACTTACGGTGGAGTTATTGCACTTTTTTTGTGATGCAAATGCGAAACAAACAAGAGCCCACCGGCCGTTTGGGGACGGCATATAATTTCAAATATCTCGATCAAAACATGGTGTTTGTAAATTACTACATTTGCTGGAAAAGGATTTCATTTAAAAGGGAATAAAAGAAAGTGCATGTGCCATTTCCAAGACTTGCTTCTGCTGGCAAGCATCAGTTCTAGTTTTCTGTTCTTTACAAAAATTTGCATAATTAGTAAATGGTTTCTTTAAGGTGCATAACATTTGCAGTTGATTTTACCTATCACCAAACGCCCGATGGAATATTTTTCTTCATCTCTTGTTATTATTGTCCTTAGTTAGTTAAAGGAGAAGCATTTTTCCGTTTTCATGAAAAAGAACTTCTAACTTTCATGCTAAACCAGTAATCGATGAATGCTATCACCAAAGGTCTCAAACGTCGGCGGGGAAACAAAATATTTGTTTGGTGCCACCAGCTTGTTTTTGCGGCTCACGAACAGCATGATGGTGGGTGGATCTTTTCGCAGAAAAGGAGGTTAACGGGCAACTAAAACAAAGGGTTGAAAATTATTCCAGGTATAGAAATAACAACGGTTATTCTTACTAGTTCTCTTTGGTCGTTATGCAGGTTGTGTGTCTGGTACTACAGCTCGGCGTAAAAATTCAGTTTTCAATCATCTTTGGATTTTAGTTTTTTTATTCATAATTTTTATTGAATTCTGGAGCTCTCCGAAAAAAAAGATCGCACTGAAGACCTCTGCCTAATTAAGGGTTTATTTTCCTGGAGTAAGGGAATAGTTAAACTGTAAAAATGAAAACTTGCTTAATTACAAGACTTTTCAAAATAAACGAATTGGTGACTAACCTGCAGATGATTAAACTTGGTATCGCTGAATACATTGAAAACGATCAAAACAGTGCAATTATTTACCTTAATAAGTGTTGAGAAAATGACTTCCGCCTCGAACTGTAAATGTGCGTCTTCTTTGATAGCGTCGTGCTTGTTTAGTTCACAAGTTCCTTTGCCACCAGACTTGGAAGTTTGAGGAGTAAGTTTGAAGTTTGTTGAAGTACACCAGGCGTTTTTCAAACAAGACTGACTACACCAAATTTGACTGGTCGACTTAAACCGTTTCACGACAAAACCTTTAAGCCGCTTATTTGTCAACGTTGTGAAATATGTTGATCGAGAAAGGGCAGACGATTCTACTCCTGCGTGGAAAACTGCGCAGAGTATTATAACTCCTCGAAAGAAGACAAAGAGGGAAGTGTTTTCAAGTCCCATCGCGAAAAATGTCATTACAGAATAAGTCTGTTTACTGTCTTTGCCGATGTCTAGGGGGTCTCAACTGTCAGTCGTGAAAGAATAGAACTTGGCCGGGGGCGATAAAGACGCTTTTAAACTTGAGAAAATTAAAAGGTGGCGGTATCGTGGATCTGTCAATGGCAAACAGAAGCATATAACTTAAGTTATATGCCTGCGTGAAAAATGATTAACTTGGTAAAACAACAGCGCTAAAGAAGCCTTTTTTGATGCATTTGAATGTTTCCTGGCCATCATTTTCGTTAGGGACCTTAGTAGCTCTCAGCCTCTCTAATTTGTTTCCCATTAATTTCTCGTTGAATACACAGCTGCCTCATAATTTTAGTGCAAATAATGTAAAAAAATTGCTATCCAAAGGTAGGGGGTCTCAACTGTCAGTCGTGAAAGAATAGAACTTGGCCGGGGGCGATAAAGACGCTTTTATAAACTTGAGAAAATTAAAAGGTGGCGGTATCGAGGATCTGTCAATGGCAAACAGAAGCATATAACTTAAGTTATATGCTAAGTTATATGCCTGCGTGAAAAATGATTAACTTGGTAAAACAACAGCGCTAAAGAAGCCTTTTTTGATGCATTTGAATGTTTCCTGGCCATCATTTTCATTAGGGACCTTAGTAGCTCTCGGCCTCTCTAATTTGTTTCCCAAGCGCTTTTCGCATTTTTCTCTCTAAAAATAAGAAAAAAAGAAAATCCTCCTCGATTTTAGTCATAAGGGAGGAGATGATACAATTTCAGACCTGGTCGACAAGGAAGTAAGGGAGCACTTACAAGAACGAGAACTGAGTATGAGTTTTTCAGGCTCCTCACGCCTTCCTCGGCCAATATGGCGGCTAAAATTTATGTCTTTTGTAAAGTAGGACGGCCATGTCCAACGACTTAGGTCAACTCGTCTTGTTCCCTTTTTCCCAGGTTCTCCCTATGAAGCTTAAAAGAGAGTGGACGGTAGCCATCTCGAAACCTACTGAGAAGGGGTTTGTGGGGAATGGTGCCCAAAGATCATCCAAGTATTTTAAACACATAACTGCTCGTTTCCAGGAGAACTTATAGTAACTAGTATCCACGTCACGTTCTTGCTCAAAATTTTGAAGCCAAAAAAATACAACATTGTAGATCGGCAGGAAATTATTGCAACCACTGAAACTTCAATGAGAAGAATATAAATAAACATAAATATGCTGCAAAATTATTTCACTTTCCTACTGATGGATAACAACAATTCGCTGGAAAATAGTCACGCTCTCACCTACGGCGTTTTTGCTATCTCCTACATCCAGCTCCAACAACCGGGTGGGTATCAAGCCAACCCTATCGCCAAATTGAACTTAACAATTTATTCGTCCTCAACAATTGTTCAACAAACTTCCAGAACATGATTTACAAAGTGGTAATGCTTGGGCAAAATCACTGGGGTAAACGCTTATTGACATTAACAACGAAAAAAAACACTTAACTATTATTATTAGCATTTCAAAGTGCCAGGGTAAAATTGATTGTTTAGTCTTTGAAATACTGTTCATCAAGAATCTCAAGCCTAATTTAAATATCCAGACGGAATCCATACGTGCCAAACTTTTTGTTTAATTACTGTTTAGCCAATGTCGAAACGTCGTCGTTTTTTAGCAATCTTAAAATGTTTTTCAGAAATGTTTTATCGCAATTATTTAGTTAAATGTTTTTCTAAATCACTTCTTCTTTGTATCAAAAAAACACTGGCTGCCTAAAGATTTTGTTTTTAACTATGCATTTAGTCAACATCTACAAGTACATGTATTGGCAGAATTTCAAACGAATTCAAGGTGTTATTTTATTAATGGTCTAGCTTCTATAAACTTTAGTTCAAAACTATTACATATTCAAAGACAGTAATATGCGATTCGCAACAACCTCAAGCTTACTTACGGTGGAGTAACTGCACTTTTTTGTAATGCAAATGGCAAAAAAAGCCGGCAGCCATTAACGGCTGCGGTCGGTATATAATTTCAAATATCTCGATCAAACAATGATGTTTCTAAATTCCTACATTTGCTGAAAAACGAGTTCATATAAAAGGGAGTAAAAGAAAGCGTATGCACCATTTCCAAAACTTGCTTCTGTTGGCAAGCATCAGTTCTAGTTTTATGTTATTTACAAAAATTTGCACAATTAGTTAATGGTTTTCTTTCAAGTGCATACATTTGCATAGCAATTGGTGATTTTACCAATTACTAAACGCCCGATGAAATATATTTTTTTTTTGTCTCTTTTTTTTTATAATTGTCCTTGTTTAGTTAAAGGAGAAGCATTTTTTTCCGTTTTCGTGAAAAAAAAAACTTCTAACCCTCATGCTAAACTGGTTATCGATGAATGCTATCATGAAAGGTCTCAAAAGTCGGCGGCGTAACAAAAGTTTGTTTGTTGCTTCCAGGTTTTGTTTCTATGGCTCACGAACTGCATGATGGGGGATGGATCTTTTCACAGAAAAGAGGGCTAACGGACAACTAAAAATAAGGGTTGAAAATTATGGGTATACAAAAAACAACGGTTATTCTTTCTAGTGCTCTTTGGTCGTTATACAGGTTGCGTGTCTATAATTTTATTAATTCTGGAGCTCTCCGAAAAAGGAGGATAGCACTAAAGACCTTAGCCTAATTAAGGGGATTTTTCCTGAAGTAAGGAAGGAGTAAAACTGTGGAAATGAAAACTTGCTTGATTACAAGACTTAAAATATACGAATTTAATGATTAAACTTGGAATTGCTGAATACATTGAAAATGATCCAAACCCTGCAATTATTTACCTTGATAAGTGTTGAGAAAATGACTTCCGCCTCGAACTGTAAATGTGCATTTTCTTTGATAACGTCGTGCTTGTTTAGTTCACAAGTTCCTTTGCCATCAGACTTGGAAGTTTGAGGAGCAGGTTTGAAGTTTGTGGAAGTACACCAGGCGTTTTTCAAACAAGACTGACTACACCAAACTAAACTAGGGGACTCAAACCGTTTAACAACGAAACCTTTAAGCTGCTTATTTGTCAACGTTGTGAAATACACTGATCGAGAAAGAGCAGACGATTCTACTCCTGCGTGGAAAACCGCGCAGAGTAATATAACTCCTCGAAAGAAGACAAAGAGGAGAGTGTTTTCAACTCCCATCGCCAAAAATGTCATCACATAATGAGTGTTTACTGTCTTTCCCGATGTCCTTAGGGATGTACCTCACGAAATCCGAATTTTGATTGGCCAACTTCAGCGTAATTTAGGCATGGACAATTTATAAGTGCTTATTTACACCAAATTGCACGAGAAATCATATCGTTGCTTGTTAATAATTTACATGAAAAACGCATCACAGAAAGTCAAAACGGACAAAACTTTGTAGCGCGCGCATGCTGTTTGTAATTTGCACTCGTCCTACAACTTTGCACTCGTGTTAGTATAGGTAATCACATGATTTCGAGTGCAATTTGGAATAAATAAGCACGGGTAAATTTTTTTAAAGACTAACAAAATTGTTAGTGCTTGTTTATTCCAAATTGCACGAGAAAAATCATGTGATTACGTGTTAATAATATACATGGAAAAATACGAGATGGCTTATCATAATTAAACGTAAGCAAAGCGCGCGCGTCAAGTGCAAAAATAATTTATTCAAACCTTGCGTTCGGTCAAAACAACCGCGTACGATCAAAACAATAATAAATTATGCAATGATATCTTCACATCTTTAAGGTGCAAAAAAGTTCAAAGTTGGGCTAAACAGTTCAAGGAATTGTTCATTTTGTGTCCGAATCACTTTCGATGAAATGGAATCGTCGTTTCCGAGGTTTAACCATGTTTGTTTTTAATTTCGGCGTGTGATCGCTCGAGCAAAGTGTTAAGCTGGGTCGGCTCGTAATTTCGATTTCCTCGGCAATTCCCTTCTCTAAACACCACTTTTTCCAAACCGAAAACCAAAAAGCAGTGCTTTTTACAGCGTTTTCGTTGTTTAAGCTGTTTTTCAGCTGCGGTGGCGAAAGAAAGCCTACTTAAAACACCGGCCATTGTTTCGCTCGCAAATTTTCAAATTTTGTTGCGACATCCAAGGCTCGCATTTGATTGGCTATCTGTGAGTTTCTTTGATTATTGACCAATCAGAATGTCTGATTTGTTTCTTTTTTTGTACTGAATTAACCCTCTTCAGCACTGAATTAACTCTCTTCTGCACTGAATTACCTGAAAACTGCATTTATCTTAACTAATCAGAACTAAGTAATTTTTCCATGTATATTATTACGTATTAATAATATACATGAAAAAAGTACGAGATAGCTTAATTATCTACTTAACGTCAAACGTTTATGAGATAAAAAGCGCGAAAATGCTTGCTAAGATCAAAATTAGAGAAAGGACTTGCTTAAAGTGAGCTCGTATTCCATAGGCCACACCTGCCATGACAAATACACCACTTTGACCGACACTGAAATTGGTCATTTTAAGGAATACGCCACACACTTCGTGACAAGCAAACCAAAAAGGCAGAATTTCTGACAATATGCCATCTTCTAGACGGAAACTAGACAGATAAATTCACGTCCCGCTTCTTGCGGTAAAATAGTAACGTATTGGATAATTGAATATTTTTTGTTGAATACACAGCTCCCTCATAATTTTGGCGTAAATAATGTAAAAAATTGCTTTCCAAAGGTAGGTGATCTTAATTAGCCGTAAAACGTTGAAAAAAATTAATTGTTAGGGATAAAAAGTGATAAATTTAACCATTTGATCGTAAAAATAAGTTAACCAAAAATTTCATCTTTTAATTGAAACAGTAGGAAATAAAGTGTTTGACGTAAAATGGCCAAACTTTTAACCGTTAGCCGTAAGAATCATCGCCTCATGGAGACCCTCAAGTTAAACTTACCTTGTAACTTAAATAAATGTAGTAAGCATCCATGATTTAAGAAGAATAATGAAATGTTATCTACAGTGGTGACTCTACTATATGTTGAGTAAGTACGCAATCTGATCGTGAATAGCGTCATTGACAGTATCCCGCGTGTAACAATGTTATAAGTACGCCACAACGAAAAAATTTCCAATGTAAGATAAACATACAATAAGATACCCCACTTTCTTCTTGATAAACTAAGGGGATTAATCTGGTTTTGGTTTTGCGACACTCGATTGAAGTACGTATTTGTACTATCTATGTAACATTGGTATTGTGATTGATGTCGCAAATCTTTTTTTTTTTTTTTATTTTTTATTTTTTTTAAATTACAAACACAATGCTTACAATACAATATGAAACACCACTTACACTAATTACAATGCTTATTTACATTACTCTACTTACAGTCACTAATAATTACACTACTTACAGTCACTAATAATTACACTACTTACAGTCACTAATAATTACACTACTTACAGTCACTAATAATTACACTACTTACAGTATCCAGCTCTATTAACAACACAATCTACTAATTATGCCATTACATACAAAAAGTACTATTTTCTTTTAACATTGCACAGTGACACATACCGGCGATGGCGACGTCCAGTTAATTCTCTAACAAAAATAAACTACAATAAACTAATAAACAAGGAAGAATATGAGATCTAAGTTTATGCATTGGTCTTCCATTCTTTTCCTTAAAAAAAGGGCAAACACAAAATTATATGAGAAATTCCCATCTAATTTGAAAATCGCGAAGCTTTCTGTTTCTTATAGCAATTATTTTTTCAACTTGTTTTTTAACTTCAACCTTGTGAAAAAACAATCTAAATATTGGAGAGGTGTTATTTTTTCTACATTCCCAAATAGTCAATTTCCCTAAAATTATCAAATAATTTAACAGATCATTCCTCTGAAGTAAGCCAACCATAATATCTTTTAAAGACAAAATTAAATATTCGCCACTAAGATCAAACCACCAGACTGTAAATACGTTCCAAAAAGCTTGCACAAAGGAGCAGTTAAAGAAGAGGTGGTACAGATCTTCCGTATAGGTTCCACAAAAAGAACACTTGTCCGAATCACTTAACCCTATTTTGAACAATTTATCGTTTGTAAACAAAATGAAATTCAATACTCTGTATTGAAACGACCAAACATACGTTTCGCTCGCAACAAGATAAGGAATAGAGAAAACTTCCTTCGCATTTGAAAGCTCAAAATCCGCTGTCAACTTTTTAAAGCCATTCGGGATTCTCGCTTTACTTGTTATCATCGTAGAATAAAACTGTTTACACTTTGCAGTATATGCATTAAAAGATTTAGACTTATAATCAAAATTCATAGGATCGAGATTACCCGCTGTGGGGATGGGGCAGGAGCTTTTTGATTTCATATTAATAATAGAACATCTCAAGGCTGTCCAAGTCAGGAAATTAGTGTTAAGTCCTTTTTGCTTAAAGAATTCATAAGAACGCACATTGTCAACATCGAACTGTAAATCATTCAAATAAGTTATGCCCTTGTCAAAGTATGTTTTATAAAAAACAGGTTTATTATTAATTCGTATATCCTTATTATTCCAAATTACATTTTGAGAATAATTCACATCAGAAAAGGAGCATCTAAAATCCGCCCACCATCTTAGAAGCTGTAAGTAAAACTTACTAAGACTTAAGTCAAGATCATTTACATCATAGTTACATCTAAAAAGAAAACATCCTCCGTATTTTTTTAAGTTGTATTTGAGATAAGAAATCCAGGGCCCTTCCTTCTCATCTATGAGACGCAGAATCCAGGACAATCTTAATGCTTTAATATGTAGCTCAAGGTCTGTGAGATTCAGTCCACCATTCTCTAAAGTATTTATCACAGAAAGCCTTGTGACTTTATCAGAAGGATTAATCTGGTTTTGGTTTTGCGACACTCGATTGAAGTACGTATTTGTACTATCTATGTAACATTGGTATTGTGATTGATGTCGCAAATCTTACTAAAAATATTGTAGATAGTAAATAGTATGTAGAATATAAATGAACGAATGAAATAAAAAAATAAATTAAACATAAAAGTTGGTTCTTCTTCAAACTTCATCAATTGACCTCCTTTACGACAAAACATTACAACCGTGCCCTTTATTATGAACAAATCAAGTTTCAGCCAAATGTCGTCACCAGTTCCAACCCGTTAATATTATCTCAAATATTATTACGGTTGCACTTGCGGTTACTTAAAAACCATAATCAATTACGATTACAATTGAAAAGAAATCCACAATGACAAATATTTAAAACCGAGGGAACAAAAGTTACAAGACAAAGGTATGTAGGAAGGTTTTGTGACTTAGACACAATGGATGGAAATCATTAACAAAATTTAAGGCTGGGTTTTGAGCTTTTCTTTAAAGGTTAAGTTAAGGGAAAATACTCCGGTGCAATATAACTCTAGAGGGGGGCATGCCACTTTCCAAGATTTCACCCAAGGAAACAATGTTTTTTACCTTCTCCCTTTTTTCGCCGCCTTCGATTGCCTCGTGCAAAGAAATAAATAAGAAAGGGATACAAATTGTGTCATATGGTTCAGAGATCCTGTTTTGGTGATTAAGATCATGATATTCGTGCAAAATTGCTTAAATGCTTCGTGACTAATAATTGAATTATACTCGCTACCTCAGTCCTGAACTTTGGCGTTTTATCAACAGTAGCGAGCGACTACAGAGCAACCTTAAGGTTATCAAATCATAAATAGAAGGGCGCAATCTATGATATACTCTACTGAACTGGGTAAAAGGGCAATCATCTGTGTAATAACAATTGTTGGACTTCACAATACGAGTGGTAAAAGCTATTTAACATGTATGTAGATATTGATCAGTGTTTAGGTGTTCCTTGCTCGAGGAAGGATCTCTTTCTGTGATAAAGAGTTTGTCGTAAACCAGATGGTGGTGTTAAAAATCCTATCACTTTTAAGGCTCGACTATTTTCACACCAGTAACGTTTCCTTTGAACTGTCCCCACGAGAGAACGAGGCCTGCTTGTGCGATGTCACAATTTGCCTTCTGAGCTGCAATTTCATCCCCCGAAAGGACCCTACTCCAAAGATTGACTTCTGTTACCTCACCCGGCCCAAAGCTATCTCCGATATCAAAGTCCCCTCCGACTTTATCTTGGTCTTGTCCGATGACAACTGTTCCGCCGGCTGGTATCTGATGATTTTTCTTCAAGTCAGTTCCAGAGCTTTGAAGTTGTCCATCCAGATAAAACTGCCAGTCGCCTTTGGTGTTATTCCAGGTAACACAAATGTGATGCCACATGGTATCATTAATTTTGACTCTGGCGTCTGTATCACTTACAAAATGAACATAAACAATTAAGACTGTTAGAAACTCTCGGTTTTTGACTGATTGCGGTCCAGTTCAATGTGACATCAAGATTGGTTGTTCACCTATATTTGATACACTAGTTGACTCCCCCTCCAACGAGCTACAGGTAACTCAGGTAACTGCTGGCAGGCCGTATGTACATGAGTTTCATGTATGTATGTATATATATATATATATATATATATATATATATATATATATATATATATATATATGTGATAAGAATACATGAAAGTCATATATTTGTACTGCGGAAAATACATTTTAAGCAAATGAAGATCATCGCAGTATATACTCAACTTAAGCAGTTGAGAAATAAGGCCTGAAAAAAATTCAGGCCTGAACGGGAATCGAACCCATGACCTCTGCGATACCGGTGCAGCGCTCTAACCAACTGAGCTATCAAGCCAACTGGGAGCTGGTCAATTGTGAGTTCGTTATATACCCGTAGATGGAGAAGGTGTGATAAGAATACATGAAAGTCATATATTTGTACTGCGGAAAATACATTTTAAGCAAATGAAGATCATCGCAGTATATACTCAACTTAAGCAGTTGAGAAATAAGGCCTGAAAAAAAATTCAGGCCTGAACGGGAATCGAACCCATGACCTCTGCGATACCGGTGCAGCGCTCTAACCAACTGAGCTATCAAGCCAACTGGGAGCTGGTCAATTGTGAGTTCGTTATATACCCGCTTAAAATGTATTTTCCGCAGTACAAATATATGACTTTCATGTATTCTTATCACACCTTCTCCATCTACGGGTATATAACGAACTCACAATTGACCAGCTCCCAGTTGGCTTGATAGCTCAGTTGGTTAGAGCGCTGCACCGGTATCGCAGAGGTCATGGGTTCGATTCCCGTTCAGGCCTGAATTTTTTTCAGGCCTTATTTCTCAACTGCTTAAGTTGAGTATATACTGCGATGATCTTCATTTGCTTAAAATGTATTTTCCGCAGTACAAATATATGACTTTCATGTATTCTTATCACACCTTCTCCATCTACGGGTATATAACGAACTCACAATTGACCAGCTCCCAGTTGGCTTGATAGCTCAGTTGGTTAGAGCGCTGCACCGGTATCGCAGAGGTCATGGGTTCGATTCCCGTTCAGGCCTGAATTTTTTTTCAGGCCTTATTTCTCAACTGCTTAAGTTGAGTATATACTGCGATGATCTTCATTTGCTTAAAATATATATATATATATATATATATATATATATATATATATATATATATATATATATATATAACTAACTGCAGACAGTACTGTTTTGGCCTTCTGGGCCTCATCAGTGCAGTGCTGATGCTAGGATGGGGGTAAGACCATATAGACATCCCAAGTGATCTCACATATGTGGGATCATCTAAGCCATGCCAGAGTGCTCAAACTAGAAAAACTAGTGAGCATGCATATATATATATGCATATATATATATATATATATATGCATATAGGAAGTTTGCGAGTCGATTTTCGCGTGGAACAGTGCTCAATACGTTGAAGCAGAGCAGAATAAATATTTTGAGAGGAAAAAAGGACGTAACTACATTTCCCGACAAGCCTGTTTCGTGAATCGCTTCACTCTTCAGGGGTTTAAACCCCTGAAGAGTGAAGCGATTCACGAAACAGGCTTGTCGGGAAATGTAGTTACGTCCTTTTTTCCTCTCAAAATATTTATATATGCATATATATATATATATATATATATATATTCCTATATGTATATATATATATATATATATATATATATATATATATATATATATATTCCTATATGTGAGCTGCTGGAATGGGAGATATATCAGGATATTTTAATGTCGCTTAACTTTTTTAAATTCCATTACCATTTATTTTATTCGAAAAGAGAAGGCTCCGTTTTTGCGGGAATTCACTGTGCATTTTTTCTTGCTCACGGAAATTCTCAAACTCCATGTATTCGATTTTCGACACGCCATAGCACTTAATTTTGTCATTAACAATGATTAAATCACTAGGCTCGTTTAATTATTTATTTTAAGTCGCTTGGGAACAAAAACAAGAGAACGTGGTTGTTAACAACCATGTTCTCTTGTTTTTGTTGGCAAGTGTTGTTAATGCCAAATACCATCAGAAGCCTCGATAATACTCCGCTGGGAGCACTTTAGCCCATTGCGGGAACAGGCAAATTATTTTTTTTGAGGTGAGCCAAGGTAAGCGTGATTCACGCGCGAAAGGAAGGAGCTCAAAAAAATTCATCTTCGCGTCCCTTTCTCGCGCGTAATTCGCCATTCATGCCGGTATATTTTTAGTTCTCTTCTATCTTATTCTATTGGGTTATTGTGTTGTGTTGTGTTCTTGGGCGACAGACTTTATTCTCAAAGTGCTTCACTCCACCCAGGAGTATTACGGCACGCTGTCGGGGAAACCCAATGAAATACTGAAATTGCAATAGATAAGCATCCCATCCAGGGGGAAGTATTAAAACTCCTACGAGACGCTTTATTTTAAGAAAACCGGGATACGGTCGGGCTGGATGGGCCATTTGACTCGAGTACAGACTTTATTTATCGTGTTTGTCACATCACTTACTTATCTCCCGAGGCGTGTATAGAAATCCTAATTCCTGGGGAAAACAGGCAAACGTAGAAAGCATTCCCAAAAGGTGCTCCAATAGTCGCATAACTGTAGAGGCACTGGTCACTACTGAAATTTGTATCCTTCATTTTGACAAAAAGGCACATAGTAAATTCCGAGAGACTAGACGAGGTGGCGTTTGTTATGCTGGCGTAACTCTTTATGCTAGGCTGTCCAAAGACCATTCGGTAAGCTGTAGGAAACAACAAAACACAATCTTCTTCACTCCAGTTTCCTTGAAATGGCAAAGCAACTCTTAAATTGGAAGAATCTTACTGCGAAATTTCCGGATTAATCTTGTTTCAGTAATTACTTTTTATCTCATGTCCGCTACCAGATCACGTACGTAACCGATAAACAGATACCCAGAGTAAAGATTGTCTTTGTTTTTTGAAAAATCTTGCTTTGGCTTCCGCACGGCTACCACGCACGCCAGAGAGAAAGATACAAAAGTACCTTGAGCGCTCTGAGATGTCAAAGGTAGCTTGTGGTGTTTACCTAAGTAGGTCAGCTCGTTTGAAATTATTCTGACCGCTTAAGCAAAAAAAACCCCGAGGTATAAACTTTTCACACTATTTAAAATCCAACAGTCACTTTCTACTTCTTTTACCATTTAACCCCTAAGAGTGACTAGCATATAATTTCTCCCTACAATGTCAGCGCTGAATCAAACATTAAGGTCATGAGAATAAAGGAAATGATCACCAAAAAAAGACGCTTTTGATCGCTAAATAAACTCTCCTCGTCAGCACCTTTGGAAATGTATAACGAACAGTATGGAGAATAAGCCTACTGATGTTAGGATGTAAAGGGATAAAAAGCGATAGATTGGTAATCCAATCTATCGCATACTTATTAATATAAGTATGTGAGCAACTGTGCACCAACCCCTCCCCTAACCCAACATTAACCTTGACTTGTTATCAATTGACGATTGTTGGGTTAGGGGAGGGGTAGGAGCGCAGCTTCTCAGATACTGATATTGATCGAATGGGTTTACAGCGTCCTGACGCTGACGATTATCAATTGTGGAAAGTTTTTATGAGAAACCGTAATCAAAATAAAACATTGGCGTGGTTTTTCTTCAAGAATCTTAATTAATGTCCCATCCAAAACTTTGTAAAATGTTGAAAGGTCATCCCCATCTCCACGAGAACTTCTCTTTGTAGAAGGAAGCTTGCGCTCTCAGATTATGTCATCAAAATACGATACACCTCTCTACAAACCTGATGAACAAGACAGGCCTTCAATCTTTTCACACTGTGTCCCGTAAAATCCTGGTGCACAGCTGCAGTTATATTCATTGACTCCGACTGTACAAGTTCCATTGTTTTTGCAGGGATGGCTGTCACAGTCAACTTTTTGCGATTACAAGACAACATTTCAAAAGAGTTGTTAATAGTAAAAAGGAGCTACATCATATGGCGACTGACCAACCGATCTTCAAACCATATATGATTAAGTTGGTCTAGCTAATAACGCTTTTGAATCGAAGTAAATCTCTTAAAGCATGTGCGTTACAAAAGCAAGACAATGCAAAAGTTTTAAGGAAAAGATCTGAGCAAAATAGCGTTCGAATGAAGTTTGTTTGCTCGTTTGCAGAAAACTGTCACGCTAAATTTTTTCAGTTGTCGCATAAATGCAACAGGAAAACTGCTCTGAAGCTTTTCTCGACAGGCAATACATTACAACTTCATTCTACTTTACAAAGTAGTTTCTTACACAGATCAGCACAAGTTTCTCCGGTCCAAGGGGGCTTGCATTCACATGAATAAGTTTGCTTTTTCTTGTCATAAAAACACACACCACCATTTAAACAGGTGCAGGCTGGTAGTCGGCAATCCTAAAGAGAAAGAGTAGCCGATGGAATAATGAGAAGAATATAAATAAACATAAATATGCTGCAAAATTATTTCACTTTCCTACTGATGGATAAAAATAATTCGCTAGAAAATAGTCACGCTCTCAAGTACAGTGTTTTTTTATCTCCTAGATCCAGCTCAAACAACCGGGTAGGTATCAAGCCTACCTATCGCCAAATTGAACTAAACAATTTATCTTTCCTCACCAATTCTTCAACAAACTTCTAAAACATGATTTACAAAGTCGTAATGTTCAGACAAAATCATTGGGGTAAACTGGC
The DNA here is from genome assembly GCF_964200805.1 of Pocillopora damicornis. Classification (NCBI taxonomy): domain Eukaryota; kingdom Metazoa; phylum Cnidaria; class Anthozoa; order Scleractinia; family Pocilloporidae; genus Pocillopora; species Pocillopora damicornis. The sequence continues at coordinate 17,100,310 of NC_142673.1, read as the reverse complement.
TGCCTAAAAAATTTTGTTTTTAACTATGCATTTAGTCAACATGTACAAGGACATGTATTGGCAAAATTCAAACGAAGCCAAGGTATGTTATTTATTAATGGTCTAGCTTCTATAAACTTTAGTTCAAAACTATTACATATTCAAAGACAGTAATATGAGATTCGCAACAACCTCAAGCTTTTACTAATGGTGGAGTCACTGCACTTTTTTTTGTGATGCAAACGAGAAACAAACATCAACCCATCAGCTATTAATGGCTGGGGACGGCATATAATTTCAAATATCTCGATCAAACAATGATGTTTCTAAATTCCTACATTTGCTGGAGAAGGATTTCATTTAAAAGGGAATAAAAGAAAGCGTATGTGCCATTTCCAAAACTTGCTTCTGCTGGCAAGCATCAGTTTGAGTTTTATGTTCTTTGCAAAAATTTGCATAATTAGTTAATGGTTTTCTTTAAGGTGCATAACATTTGCAGTTGATCACCAAACGCCACATGAAATATTTTTCCTTTATCTCTCTTTTTTATTATTGTCTTTAGTTAGTTAAAGGAAAAGCATTTTTTTCGTTTTCGTGAAAAAGAACTTCTAACTTTCATGCTAAACCGGTAATCGATGAATGCTATCACGATAGTTCTCAAACGTCGGCGGGGAAACAAAATATTTGTTTGGTGCCACCAGCTTGTTTTTACGGCTCACGAACTGCATGAGAGTGGGTGGATCTTTTCACAGAAAAGGGGGTTAACGGACAACTAAAACAAAGGGTTGAAAATTATGGGTATAGAAATAACAACAGTTATTCTTTCTAGTTCTCTTTGGTCGTTATACAGGTTGTGTCTGGCACCACAACTCTGCGTAGAAATTCAGTTTTCAATCATCTTTGCATTTTAGTTAATTGAATTATAATTTTATTAAATTCTGGAGCTCTCCGAAAAAAAAGATTGCACTGAAGACCTCAGCCTAATTAAGGGGATTTTTCCCGAATAGAGGAAAGGGTTAAACTGTGAAATTACAAGACTTAAAAATGAACGAATTGATTAAACTTGGTATCGCGAATACATTGAAAACGATCCAAGTCCTGCAATTATCTACCTTAATAAGTGTTGAGAAAATGGCTCCCGCCTCGAACTGTAAATGTGCGTTTTCTTTGATAACGTCGTGCTTGTTTAGTTCACAAGTTCCTTTGCCATCAGACTTGGAAGTTTGAGGAGCAGGTTTGAAGTTTGTTGAAGTACACCAGGCGTTTTTCAAACATGACTGACCACACCAAATTTGACTGGGAGACTTAAACCGTTTCACGACAAAACCTTTAAGCTGCTTATTTGTCAACGTTGTGAAATATGTTGATCGAGAAAGGGCAGACGATTCTACTCCTGCGTGGAAAACTGTGCAGAGTAATATAACTCCTCGAAAGAAGACAAAGAGGGAAGTGTTTTTAAGTCTCATCGCGAAAAATGTCATTACAGAATAAGTCTGTTTACTGTCTTTGCCGATGTCTTTAAAGATGTACCCCACGCAATCCGAATTTTGATTGGTCAACTTCAGCGTAATTTAGGCAATAATGGATGGATCGGATGCCTAACAGAAAAGATTATACATGATAACCAGCTGAATGACAGGCCGGTGTGGTTTGAAGTTTCAAATGCATCATGCACAGGTAACAACATGATTTCGAGCGAAATTTGTTGTTGATAAGCACGAGTAAATTTTTCAAAGACGACAAAATTGCACGACCCCCTAGGTCGAGTGCAGTTTGTAGTCCGAAAAATGTATAAGTGCTTATTTAAACCAAATTTCACGAGAAATCATTTTGTTACTTATTAATAATTTACATGAAAACGCATAACAGAAAGTCAAAACGGACAAAACTTTGCATTTGAAATTTGCATTCGTGCTTTAACTTTACACTCGTGTTACATGAAAAAATACACTAATTTTCGGCCAATCAGACGCGCGTGACTTTTTGATGTGTATTAATACACATCAACTTCAAAATGAAATGATTCCTTCGCGTGAATCATTAGAATAGTAAAGTCAAGTCTGAAAGCCTAAACAACACTAAATCACTTAAAGCTTTGACAAATTTTTGTTGGAACTATTTTTAAATTGATTGACATTACAAATCGGCTTCATGAAAACCTAAATTATATTAATATGATCATCCTCCTATCCAAATTATTTACCTAGCGTCAAACGTTTATGAGATAAAAAGCCTGTCATCTTGCAGAAAACTTCCGAGACGTATGGGCAAGTGTATGCAGTCTAATTGTGATTCATAGTAGCCCTGTGCATTAGCAGCATTTTAATGTGTATTTTAAGTGAACTTGAAGAGAAAGGATTCTTTCCCTAAACTTCAGTTTTTTCTTTTTTGTTTCATACAACTAAGTATAATTCTTCTTTCCTTCCCATATTGCTGCACATATTGCTGCATTTTTAGCTGTACTCGTCTTGTACCTGCGAAGAATGTGCAAAATAAAGAGCCCTTTCGTATTTTTGTCCGCCGTTATGGTACTCTTTGGTCGCAAATCCACAATTTATTCACAAACCCCAACAATCGAAATCAGGTCAGATCCAAATACACTTCTTAACCCTTTGCACGATTCGCTAAATAGAAAATATACGAGCGAAAAGTAAACCTGGGAATTTCAAACACTGAATTTTCTTTTTTTTAGCAGAGAACTCACAAAAATAAATATGTCCTTGTCCAATGTCCGTTGAAGTGTGAAGTGTGACAGAAATGCGACTGTTGACGATCATTATTTTACTGGTTCATGTGAGTTTGTGATTATTGTTACATGGTAGAAAAGACGTATCGGTATATGTAGTTGACATTAGACACTGATAATTTATCAGGCTGAGTATTGACCCTCTCATTATGGAACAATTTGGGGAAGAGAGAGAAATAGGAAAAACACGGAAAAAGGAAAAGCAAAGTCTGGCTTCCAAAAACGGATATGAAAGTATGAATCGGAGGCCCTGGATAAAAATTCTCGAGGAATTTTACGCAACTGTTCTTACAAAAGACGGGGAACACTACAAGCTTGATGGCTTTCATGAAATGGTTACTACTGTCGAATGATACCTAACAGAGAAAGAATACAAACGTTCAATTATTCTCGAAGAGGTTGTAGAAGTTTGAAACGAATTCTTGACGAAAAAGCCCGACATTTTTGCGTGCATATTATTACTAGTAATAACATGATTATCATATTTTTAATAGACTACAAATTTCACCCGCCCTACAGGTTAATTCGGTTAAAAAATTTATGCGTGCTGATTTATCCCAGATTGCACTGAAAATCATGCCATTACCTGTACAAATTCTTTAATTCAGTTGATCCCTAAATTACGACGGTTTTGCGAATTTCTTAAGGATGCACTTCACGACACCACATTGTACGTGTATGTCTATTTGTGTATACGCACCGAATATATGTCTTCGATCAATGAGGTCCAACATCAGTCTGTTTTTGTGGAAAATTTTAATCCCGAGCTCAGCTTGGTTTCGAGGGTCCGTTTTATGTAATAATTACTGGTGAGCAAATAAGCGCGGGATAATGGTCATCACTCCGTCATAGAAAAGCAAATCTTTCCCCTCATGATATTAGACGTTCTTTGCATGCTTTTAAAAGTACATTAGAGACCAAACTTAACAACAGGCTAACGAGTTACATACGAGTGATTTCTCAAAACAGGAAAGGATAGCTACATGCTGCCAAAATTGTGTTGTTGACTAATGTCAACGAATCCTCTCTGTGCGAGGCGGAAACGAATTTCATTTATATCGCTGACTACCCATATACAAAGCTTTAGTACAATGGCAAGGTATTTTGGCTAAGAATAAGACCTATACTCCTCGAGACGCACCGTCATTTTGAAGGGTGAAATGAAAAAGTGTGGGCGACCTCACTCGGCTCTCAAAGTAAAACCAAAAAACCAGTTCAATTGAAAATGAGTCAGGCATGAAAGGAAGATGTACATGCCTCTCACAAGATTGTTGACAAGCAGTTTTTGTCTTGTCTTGATGGGTTACTCTTAAAGACTTAAAGTGCTCGAAAGTTTGTGATGAATACTCTTCGATAATTGCTTTCTTTTTTGATCAACTTCAGCTACAAAAATATAGATGACTATGTTTTTGTTGTAGTTTCGCACATAACCCATGATAGGTGATCTTTTACCAAGTTAGTATGAATCTGCTCGTTAGAGGAAACCTGTTTCGTTTGTAAATAAGACACACTTAACATGGTTGATCAAAGGTACTCACTAACAGTACCAAGTAAAAAATAAATGGGAAAAGCAGCACTAAGACAGCTGAGACTGAAAGCAGCGACGTAAATAAGGACTGATAAGAATTGGATGAAATATCAAATTTCTTTCTCAAATTTGCGTGATAAAACCAGCTGGCGCTCACTGGGTAAACCGTGAGCACATTGCAGTCATTACGCTCAAGTAGCCTAGGGTCTTTATAATTTTAGCTTGGGTTTTACGCATTTCGTTTCGTCGCATGGTTTGATTGCCAAAATCTGAGGTTTGCAAATTGGGAGGTGAAAACATGAGGAGGATACGTTCTTCAAGAACACGATGTTAAAGAAATAAATTTAACCATGGGAAATGAGCCAACGGTGACTGTTGATACGAGAGCCTTCTAGAGAGTTCATGTGTACGTGTCAGTGAACATTGGCCCACCCGACACAGACGGTGCCAACTGAGGGATTCTGACCATATCCAACATCCTTATGATCTTAAACCAAAAGTGGAGTCTCTCTACTGGGCTACTACGGTGCGAAATAAGAGTTCTAGCACAATATTCTCCTGACCGCTTCAAGTTTATTTGGGTAAATACTGCTTAGAAACTCTGTTAATAGACCTCTTCTATTCCTTTAGAATTCATGTTCCAGCTACTCTTGTCTTCATGGTGTAACTTGACTATCTGCATGGGTTTACAGACAAGAGATACATTTGCCTATGTCGAGTTGGTTAAACGGGTGAAAATTGTGAAAAAGGTAACAAATTTGTTTGTTTTGATGACTAACAATCAATCAATGCAATGAAAAAACCTGATGCTATGAGACAAATCATCAAACGTTTCATTTATCTACAAAAGCACGTAGGACAACAACACTTTCTACAACGATAATATCTATAACTCGATGGTATACCAATGAGGTGGGAAGAACGACAATAACCCACGAAAATCGTGCGTTGTGGACTTTGAAAAAAAACGAAAATCTGCTGATGGTAATGACATGACGTATTTTTACTTGTTGACCTTTAAGCCAAAAGTAAGCGTGACTATAATTATTTGTTGCGGTAAATTTCAACAAAGTGTATCCAGGGATATGTTTCCGTGGCATTTTTTGATACCCACTTACACTCGAAAGTGAAGGCACTTTGAGAGTTTAGATGGCTGAATCGATATCTTTCTCATACAAAAAATTTCTCATGCAACTTTACCGACTTCTCACTCTGTTTCACTTCTTTTCACATATTTATCAAAGTCTTGCAGTGGCTTTAAGGACAAAAAGTGGAATCTGTCCGATTGTCTCTGATGGAGAACGAGGATTGCTACCTTACACGTCACCTGTGACATGAGTGACAAAGTCAAAGTTGGCGTGACTGTCATAAGTCACGACAGCGAGAACAGGACATTGGTAGACGGATATGAAGCCGGGGAATCCTACTCTCGCAACATACCGCTTTATGAACTTTTCATAAAAACATTTTAAACTGTTGATCTTAGTTTACAGCTTTTTGCGATTACAAGACAACATTTCAAAAGAGTTGTCATCAGTAAAAAGGAGCTACATCATATGGCGACTGACCAACCGATCTTCAAACCATATATGATTAAGGCCTAGTTTATACGTCGCGCTACGGTCGAATTTAATTCAGACGAATTTAATTCAAGGTCCCACAAGCAATTAAATTCGACGATAGCGCGACGTCTAAAACGAATTAAATTCGTCTGGTAAATTAAATTCGTCCTAGACGTTTTATCCGTCTTGGTAAGACGGATAAAATATCGATAAAGCGTCTTCAATTTTAACGTCGCGCTAGCTTCGCGTCGAATGAAATGCATACATTTTCTTAATGTATTTCAATTTATTTTGGCGAGCCCGCAGCGACCCGTGGCGAGCTTTTCAAGTATTCCGCATGCGCAGAAATTCCTCTTGGGCATTTCGGCGCGAGTTTACGTTGTAGTTCATAGCTATGGCGCTTTGGAGGAAAAGTTTGTCATTTTCTTGCAGTAATTGTGAGAGACAAACGAAGTATTCTTGTATAACGTGTGGTAAAAGTGTATGTGTTCGATCGGAATGTTCGATTCCTGAAGTTAATGAAGAAGCTACCGGCTGGCAACCAAATAAACGTGTTGGGTATTGTCTCAAGTGTGCTCTTTGTACAGAAAAGCTTGTCAAAGATTGTCAGAGCGAAGTGGATGACAAAGACCATGGTCAGAGGGATCTTACAACATGTATTCGCGAAGAAGAAGAAAAAGAGTCAGATTTCATCGAGGAAGGTGAAATGGTGAGTTCTGAATGTGGGAAAAGGAAGAAAAGAATTGGGCGGAGAGCGACTTGGAAAGAAGATCACATTACTGATATGGTAAATATCATTGTTAATGATGACCAGCTGGTCAAGAAACTGATATTTTGCAATACTAAGAAAGCAAGCAACACTGAAGCTTATGAGATGGTGTGGAAACGGCTGAACGTCGAATACAATAAGACCACCGGGAGTGATTTTCCTTTCCAAGTGCAACAAATGAGAAATAAATTTAAGTCATGCATTAGTACGTGTAAGCAGATCTGCATGACAATGAAAACTGCTTCAGGTATTGAAAGGTTTGTTGAAGAATGGGGATATGGTAAATGGTTTGACCTTCTTTATGTACTTGTTAAAACTAGAGTTTCATGTCAACGAGAAAATGCATGTGAACCCTCTGTACATATTGGAAATGCAGACAAGCAAGATACCAGCAAGAATGATCAAGAAGTTGATGGTGATGATGAAGACTGTGCAAGCACTTCATCCAGCCTTATGGATAGCAGTGGAGAGGTCCCATCCAAGGGTAAACGTTTCTTGGCAAAGAAACCTGCCTCTAAAAGAGCTAAAACTGAGCAGATGGCAAAAGCTGTTGAACTACTTCAAAGTACTATTGAGAATGATCCCACCAAAGAACTTTTGCAAATTTTAAGGGAAGATATGAAGCAGTCTAGAGAACAGGAAATGAGGTACTTCCAGTTGATGTGTGGCCTACTAACACCCAACAGCAATCCAAACATGCAACCCCATGGTAATTTCCATCCTTATAGCAGTTCTTATTCTGATGATTTTCATCATCAAAGCCATAATTTTGCACAACAGTCTGTGTCCAATCCCAGAGCTAGCAGCAGTCACCCAAGTACCCCATCCTTTGGGTACACACCATTGATGTCATCTGCTCCAAAAAATGATGAGCGGTCTCTCCCACATCACGTTCAGTCAACTATGAATTCACAAGGACAATCTGGTGTTTCGCAGTTGTACCAATTTTGAAAGGGTCTTGGCATGCACTCTAATATTTTAAAGTTATTTTGGAACTGCTTTGAAAAGAGCCTTCTACACTATGGTCTTGAAGTGCCTATAACTCAAATAATCTTTTTCCACCAGCAGAAATCTCAATATTGCACTGATATGATGGTTCAAGAAGTGTAGCATTTTGTTTAAATATTGGTTTTTTAAAAGAATTTGCAAATTAAGTCTGTTTTTATCTCAAACACAACCAAGCTGTGAGGGGCATGGATCTATTCCTTGTTCATGACATCACAAACTGCTTTGCAGTGCAAAAATGCTTTGAAAGCAGTCTGTGATGTCAAACAGGAATGAAGCCATGCTTCTTGTGGTCCAAGTTGGTCGTTGTTGTTATCCATAAAAATCCAGGTCTTAAGCAAATTAAGACAAAACAGTGGAATTTTGCTCAGAAAAATACAAATATATATTTGAGAGAAAAATACAAACATTTATTTAAGGGAAAAATTGGGGGAAACAGTTGGTTGGGAGGGGGGGGGTGTTAAAGGCACTTTGAGAACACATTTTAAAGCAAATATCAACCAAATGTCCGACCAGTAAGTTTTGTACCGTTAACTGTCATAATTGATTGAATGAGCTGATAGCCAACTTACAAGGTATACCTGGCAATGTTCCTGAAGTGGATGCAAATTATGTACAGGTGCAGGCCAAACTATTTAATTTTTGGCAGCAGAGGTATTAATAATATTACCTGAGTTCCCATGTAGTTTCTTTGCACTGAGATACCACCACAGGTAGTTTTGGTTGTCAAGATATGATCCTCAATAATTCTCTGTTTAATGTTTACTTTGTGGTTATGAGTAGTCAAAACAAAAACTTGTGCAATGGAAAACAAGTACTGCTGTCTCCTCAAGGCTACCCTTCCTATAAATGATCCTAAATACATCTCATCTGGTGACAGTGTAAATACCCTTTCAAAGTTGTTCCCTCAAAAACATGAAAGGAACAGGATATCATAATGTGTATTACTGAAATGTACATTATGGTTTACAAATCATTCAAACGTTGTGTTTCACTTTGAATCTTTTCGTTCATTTTTTTATATCTCTTTGTTAATTTGTTTGAAATTATATTACAAAAGTTGGAAAGCAAAGGAAAATAATATGGTGAAAGAATCAATACATTTCTTTAACGAAGGAAATAACAACTGAATTACAGTATTGCAATTCTCATCATAACAGTGTTTATCTCATGGTACTGTATGTAATGTCTAAAAAATGTACAATGATGCAACGTAATGTCATATATTAATAGTATTCCTTGATCCAATGAATATCATTGCTTGCTTGAACATGAACTCGAGACCTGTGCCTTTCTAACTTGCATTTAAAATGGGTCGCTTAAAGCATTGATGAGAAGTAATGCAACAAACTTATTAGGAATGTCATGACATTCAGTACCTTTGGTCAAATTTGTTTCTTTTTCTGTTATGTGTACTGAAAAGAAATGTAATAGTGAAGTAAGCGAGTTTTTCATATAATGCCGATTTTCAGGGCTTGTACATGTAATGCCTAAGTTGAAATTGAGACAGTTCCACAAAATATTCATTTCTACCCCCGTGGATTAAGAGCGTAGAACTCGCGTTCCGGCGTGAAGGCAAGTAACAGGTTCTTGAAGTACGCGCTAAAGTTTAAGACGGTTGCCGGAGTTAGCGGGAGTTTGAGGTCTAACAAAAAACTTCACAGGGGCGTTGATTATTTTATGGAACAAAACACTTGCTTTACCTGAAATGTGAAGTGATTTATTTGTTACAATCTATGGAGAACTTTGAAAATAACATGGATGACAAAAAAATTGTTTTAATCACGTCTACATTTCCAGTTCGTTTGCTTCTTTTTCCTGTCACATTTTCCTGGTCAGAGCCTCCCGTATTGCTCCAGCTTTGCGAGATGAATCCTTTCTCTTAGGGCAGTTGCGCATCTGCAACAGATGTCGTATTTCTTCTCTGGACCTTTTCTTTTGTGTGAAAGGATCAATTGACAAATCCAGTTGGGCAGGAAGGCTGTCCTTTGTGGTAATGCAGATGTTGTGAAGTACAATACACGCGAGCGTGGCCAGTTTCACCGAATCTGGTCTACATTCTAGCTTTCGATACAAAACTCTCCACCTGCTCTTCAGTTGTCCATAGGCTCGCTCAGTTACCATTCTTGCGCGGCTTAGACGATAGTTAAAATAGCCCTCTTCAGGTGTAAGGTTAGCATTACCATATGGTTTCATTAACCACACTCTGAATGGGAAAGCAGAATCGCCCAAAATCATCGGGTAAACCTCGGTACCTTCAATGACTTGAGAAATTGATGGTATGATGTTGTTTTCAGTAATGTTGTGCCACAAGTCAGTGGACTGGAAAATGATGGAATCGTGTGAATTTCCTGGAAAACCAACACTTGCCCAGATGAAACGATCCTGTGCATCTACAATGGCCATCAATACTATTGAATAAAAGTTCTTAAAGTTATGATACTCTTTACAGGCTTTCAGACCGCCAGGAGGGCACTGAATGGGGATGTGGCACCCATCTACAGCACCCCAGCAACTGGGGAATTGCCAACACGCTGTCATATCCACCATTTTCTCCATAATATTCTGTTTGGTGATTGGAAAATGCGCTTGCACCGAAGGTTTCCACAGGTTTCTTATGATCGCTTCACATACTTCCTCTATGATTTTGTGAACGGTCGTCACACCAAGGCCAAACAGTTCCGCAATGGTGTATAGGTAGTCACCTCTACCTAATCTGTGAAGACATATAGCCAGCCTACATTCGGCAGAAACGGGCCGCTCTGTGACAAAATCTTTCTCAATATCAGGTCGAATACTCTTCAAAATTAAGTTAAACGTATTCCTTGATACACGAAAGGTTTTCTTAAATCTTCCTTCATCATAGGACGCCCAGACCAATTCCCACCAACCTGTGTTTTTATGACTGCGACGACAACTGCGAGGTCTTCGAGCGCTAATTTCATCTTCACTTAACTGTAACAGGAGACACGTCAGCAAACAAAGTCGTACGATAAACCTTTTCCTCATTAACACCAATGTAACCATATTACGCCGTAATTGACGTCGCCGTTGTCTTTCCCTGGAAATTTTCTCGAGGAAAATTGTTTTCAGAGCTTTAGCCCGCGCCATGTTTGTTTCAAAATGACACCTCTGACCAGAGACACTGCAGTTGGGAAGAGAATTAAATTCGACCGTATTGATTTCGACGCATAAAACCACGCCACGATTTATGTCGACGGAACGACGAATTTAATGGAATTAAATTCGTCTGAATTAAATTCGACTGTAGCGCGACGTATAAACTAGGCCTAAGTTGGTCTAGCTAATAACGCTTTTGAATCGAAGTAAATCTCTTAAAGCATGTGCGTTACAAAAGCAAGACAATGCAAAATTTTTAAGGAAAAGATCTGAGCAAAATAGCGTTCGAATGAAGTTTGTTTGCTCGTTTGCAGAAAACTGTCACGCTAAATTTTTTCAATTGTCGCATAAATGCAACAGGAAAACTGCTCTGAAGCTTTTCTCGACAGGCAATACATTACAACTTCATTCTACTTTACAAAGTAGTTTCTTACACAGATCAGCACAAGTTTCTCCGGTCCAAGGGGGCTTGTATTCACATTGATAAGTTTGCTTTTTCTTGTCATAAAAACACACACCACCATTTAAACAGGTGCAGGCTGCTAGTCGGCAATCCTAAAGAGAAAGAGTAGCCGATGGAATAATGAGAAGAATATAAATAAACATAAATATGCTGCAAAATTATTTCACTTTCCTACTGATGGATAAAAATAATTCGCTGGAAAATAGTCACGCTCTCAAGTTCAGTGTTTTTGTTATCTCCTAGATCCAGCTCCAACAACCGGGTAGGTATCAAGCCTACCCATCGCCAAATTGAACTAAACAATTTATCTGTCCTCACCAATTCTTCAACAAACTTCTAAAACATGATTTACAAAGTCGTAATGTTCAGACAAAACCATTGGGGTAAACTGGCTGCCTAAAAATTTTGTTTTTAACTATGCATTTAGTCAACATCTACAAGTACATGTATTGGCAGAATTCAAACGAAGCCAAGGTATGTTATTTATTAATGGTCTAGCTTCTATAAACTTTAGTTCAAAACTATTACATATTCAAAGACAGTAATATGAGATTCGCAACAACCTAAAGCTTTTACTAATGGTGGAGTCACTACACTTTTTTTGTGATGCAAATGAGAAACAAACATGAACCCATCAGCCATAATGGCTGGGGACGGCATATAATTTCAAATATCTCGATCAAACAATGATGTTTCTAAATTCCTATATTTGCTGGAAAAGGATTTCATTTAAAAGGGAATAAAAGAAAGCGTATGTGCCATTTCCAAAACTTGCTTCTGCTGGCAAGCATCAGTTCGAGTTTTATGTTCTTTACAAAAATTTGCATAATTAGTTAATGGTTTTCTTTAAGGTGCATAACATTTGCAGTTGATTTTATCTATCACCAAACGCCCGACGAAATATTTTTTCCTTTATCTCTTTTTTTTATTATTGTCCTTCGTTAGTTAAAGGAAAAGCATTTTTTTACGGCTCACGAACTGCATGAGAGTGGGTGGATCTTTTCACAGAAAAGGGGGTTAACGGACAACTATAAAACTAAGGGTTGAAAATTATGGGTATAGAAATAACAACGATTATTCTTTCTAGTTCTCTTTGGTCGTTATGCAGGTTGTGTCTGGTACCACAACTCCGCGTAGAAATTCAGTTTTCAATCATCTTTGAATTTTAGTTAATTGAATTTTAATTTTATTAAATTCTGGAGCTCTCCGAAAAAAAAGATTGCACTGAAGACCTCAGCCTAATTAAGGGGATTTTTCCCGAATAGAGGAAAGGGTTAAACTGTGAAATTATTATGATTAAACTTGGTACCGCGAATACATTGAAAACGATCCAAATCCTGCAATTATCTACCTTAACTAGTTATAGTTCTCACTAGAGCTGCCCCCGCCCTACAGTACCATCATCAATCAAATCAAAAATCGAAATCGAGATTTTTTTTGGTTACGATCAACCGAAAACACCTACATTCTCTCTTCTCCAGTCTTCCTCTATACTAGGACAAATCTCTTGTCAAAGACGCCGATCCTAAAAGTCCTCGCGCGCGTGTCTTTTTACTGGCAGCCCATGACCATTTGCGGGAAAAACGTTGATACCTTGCGGCCGTGCAAGCGATCAAATCGAGATTTTTTCTGGTTATGATCTACCGAAAATACCCACATTCCCTCTTCTCCAGTCTTCCTCTATATTACGCGGGGAGTCCTAAGGTGCCTCCTCGGGTTTTTGGCCCTCTGGGGCCAAAAACCCTGCGGGGGCAATAAGTGCTGAGAAAATGGCTCCCGCCTCGAACTGTAGATGTGCGTTTTCTTTGATAAAGTCGTGCTTGTTTAGTTCACAAGTTCCTTTGCCATCAGACTTGGAAGTTCGAGGAGCAGGTTTGAAGTTTGTTGAAGTACACCAGGCGTTTTTCAAACATGACTGACTACACCAGATTTGACTGGGAGACTTAAACCGTTTCACGACAAAACCTTTAAGCTGCTTATTTGTCAACGTTGTGAACGAGGATTGCTATCTTACACGTCACCTGTGACATGAGTGACAAAGGCGAAGTTGGCGTGACTGTCATAAGTCACGACAGCGAGAACAGGACATTGGTAGACGGATATGAAGCCGGGGAATCCTACTCTCGCAACATACCGCTTTATGAACTTTTCATAAAAACATTTTAAACTGTTGATCTTAGTTTACAGATATGAGTTAAGCTAACTACCCAAACTAAAGTTGCTGTGTATCGTGCCTGCATCGTGAGCACCTTATTGTTTGGTAGCGAGTCTTGGACTACCTACGCTAGTCAGGAGAAGCGCTTGAACATCTTCCATATGAGATGTCTTCGTCGCATTCTCTCCATCTCATGGACAGATAAGGTCTCTAACAATGAGGTACTTGCAAGAGCCAATATCCCCTCGATGTTCACCCTGCTAAGACAGCGCAGATTGAGGTGGCTCGGTCATGTGTACCGGATGGAGGATGGGCGAATCCCTAAGGATCTGCTGTATGGCGAGTTGGAATCCGGAAACCTAAGCTGCGTTTCAAGGACGTATGCAAGAGAGATATGCTTGCCACTGGCCTGCCAACAGATAACTGGGAGCTACATGCTGCAGATCGGAGTGATTGGAGGTCTGTGTGCAGTCTGGCTCTCCAAGCGGGAGAGGAAAGGCTGAAAGCTGAAGCTGATGAAAGAAGAGCTAAGGGAAGAGCAGCAAAGAACAAAGCAACATGTGTTCCAGTGGCATGTGTCTTTGTGTGCAGTGGATGCGGCCGTGTCTGCCGTATTAAAATTGGGCTTTTTAGCCACGCGAGAAAGTGTTTGTCGCAATTGCGCTAGTCATGGACATGGTCCGACGACTGTCTACTACTACTATTAATACATGAAAAAACGAACTCGTTTTCGGCCAATCAGACGCGTGTGACTTTTTAATGTATATTTATACATATCAAATTCAAAATGAAATGATTCACTCACGTGAATCACTAGAATTGTAAAGTCAAGTGTGGAAGCCTAAACAACACTAAATCATTTAAAGCTTCGACAAATTTTTATTGGAACTCTTTTCAAATTAATGACGGACACTGTACAAATCGGCTTCATGAAAACCTTAATATTAATATGATCATCCACTTCTCCAAATTATCTACTTAACGTCAAACGTTAAACGGGCTTGCTTAAAGTGAGCTCGTATTCCATAGGCCACACCTGCCATGACAAATGCACCACTTTGACCGACACTGAAATTGGTCATTTTAAGGAATACGCCACACTTCGTAACAAGCAAACCAAAAAGGCAGAATTTCTGACAATATGCCATCTTCTAGACGGAAACTAGACAGATAAATTCACGTCCCGCTTCTTGCGGTAAAATAGTAACGTATTGGATAATTGAATATTTTTTGTTGAATACACAGCTCCCTCATAATTTTGGCGTAAATAATGTCAAAAATTGCTTTCCAAAGGTAGGAGATCTTAATTAGCCGTAAAACGTTGAAAAAAAGTAATTGTTAGGGGTAAAAAGTGATAAATTTAACCATTTGATCGTAAAAATAAGTTAACCAAAAATTTCATCTTTTAATTGAAACAGTAGGAAATAAAGTGTTTGACGTAAAATGGCCAAACTTTTAACCGTTAGCCGTAAGAATCATCGCCTCATGGAGACCCTCAAGTTAAAATTACCTTGTAACTTAAATAAATGTAGTAAGCATCCATGATTTAAGAAGAATGATGCAATGTTATCTACAGTGGTGACTCTACTATATGTTGAGTAAGTACGCAATCTGATCGTGAATAACTTCATTGACAGTATCCCGCGTGTAAAAATGTTATAAGTACGCCACAACGAAAAAATTTCCAATGTAAGATAAACATACAATAAGATACCCCACTTTCTTCTTGATAAACTAAGGGGATTAATCTGGTTTTGGTTTTGCGACACTCGATTGAAATACGTTTTTTTGTACTATCTATGTAACATTGGTATTGTGATTGATGTCGCAAATCTTACTAAAAGTATTGTAGATAGTAAATAGTATGTAGAATATAAATGAACGAATGAAATAAAAAAATTAATTAAAACATAAAAGTTGGTTCTTCTTCAAACTTCATCAATTGACCTCCTTTACGACAACACATTACAACTACCTTTATTATGAACAAATCGAGTTTCAGCCAAATGTCGTCACCAGTTCCAACCCGTTAATAGTACGTATCTCAAATATGATTACGGTTGCACTTACGGTTACTTAAAACCATAATCAATTACAATTACAATTGAAAAGAAATCCACCATGACAAATATTTAAAACCGAGGGAACAAAACTTACAAGACAAAGGTACGTAGGAAGGTTTTGTGACTTAGACACAATGGATGGAAATCATTAACAAAATTCAAGGCTGGGTTTTGAGCTCTTCTTTAAAGGTTAAGTTAAGGGAAAATACTCCGGTGCAATATAACTCTAGAGGGGGGCATGCCACTATCCAAGATTTCACCCAAGGAAGCAATGTTTTTTACCCTCTCTTTTTTCTTCGCCTTCGATTGCCTCGTGCAACGAAATCACTAAGAAAGAGATACAAATTGTGTCATGTGGTTCAGAGATCATGTTTTGGTGATTATGATCATGATATTCGTGCAAACTTAGCTGAAATGCTTCGTGACTAATAACTGAATGATACTCGCTACTTCAGTCCTGAACTTTGGCGTTTCATCAACAGTAACGAGCGACTAGAGAGCAACCTTAAGGTTATCAAATCATAAATAGAAGGGCGCAATCTACGAAACACTCTACTGAACTGGATAAAAGAGCTGTCATCTGTGTAATAACAATTGTTGGACTCCACAATGTTCCTTGCTCGAGGAAGGATCTCTTTCTGTGATAAAGAGTTTGTCGCAAACAAGATGGTGGTGTTAAAAATCCTATCACTTTTAAGGCTCGACTATTTTCACACCAGTAACTTTTCCTTTGAACTGTCCCCACGAGAGAACGAGGCCTGCTTGTGCGATGTCACAATTTGCCTTCTGAGCTGCAATTTCATCCCCAGAAAGAACCCTACTCCAAAGATTGACTTCTGTTACCTCACCCGGCCCAAAGCTGTCTTCGATATCAAAGCCCCCTCCGACTTTATCTTGGTCTTGTCCAATGACAACTGTTCCGCCGGCTGGTATCTGATGATTTTTCTTCAAGCCAGTTCCAGAGCTTTGAAGTTGTCCATCCAGATAAAACTGCCAGTCGCCTTTGGTATTTTTCCAGGTAACACAAATGTGATGCCACATGGTATCATTTATTTTGACTCTGGCGTCTGTATCACTTACAAAATGAACATAAACAATTAAAACTATATTAGAAACTCTCAGTTTTTGACTGATTGCGGTCCAATTCAATGTGACATCAAGATTGGTTGTTCACCTATATTTGATACACTAGTTGACTCCTCCTCCAACGAGCTACAGGTAACTGCTGGCAGGCCGTATGTGCATGAGTTTCATGTGTATATATATATATATATATATATATATATATATATATATATATGTATATATATATATATATATATGTATGTGTGTGTATATATATATATATATATATATATATATATTCCTACATGTGAGCTGCTGGAATGAGAGATATATTAGGATATTTTAATGTCACTTAACTTTTTTAAATTCCATTGCCATTTATTTTATTCGAAAAGAGAAGGCTCCGTTTTTGTGGGAATTCACTGTGCATTTTTTCTTGCTCACGGAAATTCTCAAGCTCCATGTATTCGATTCATCGGTCAAGCTGCCAAAACCCATTTTAAAAAAATCCTCGTGCTTCAAAAACGAGCCCTTCGTTTGATGTACTTTTCTGAACCTAGAGCCCATGCTGTGCCTTTATTTATTTCCTCGAAAATTCTACCCCTACAAATGTTATATGCTGAAAAAGTATCTTCTATAATGTTTGACGTTTCCTGCATGAATGCTCCGTCTAACATCTGTGATTTCTTCACTAAAGCTAATTCAAAGCACAGGCATGAGACCAGGTTTTCTTCGTCTGGAAATTATTATGTTCAAACTTCAAGACTGAATCTAAATCAAGATTCTTTTTCCAGGTTTGGAGCTAAACTTTAAACTTTCGTCAACTCTCCAAAGGAGCTTTTAAGAAAAATTTTCATGACTTTTTGCTCTCGATAATGGAAGCAGAGGACGATTATGTTGAAGTGCCCATTCTCCTACAAAAAATGGCAAATTCTGCATCCTCGACTCAATGTATATAATTGATAGTTCTGTTAGTAGTAAATTTGATTGTAATATCATTCTGTAAGACTATATATTTTGTAACTTTAGCTTGTTTATCCAGATAGTTTATTTAGTTACTTTACAATTATTATATTATCTGTTATGACTGCTGTAACCTTTCCTCTCCGCCTGCCTCGTCTAGCTTTTGCTATTTGCGGGTGGAGATGGCAAAATGATTTGCATGAAATAAAGTATAGTGTGTAGATTTTCAACACCCCATAGCACTAAATTTTGTCATTAACAATGATTAAATCACTAGACTCGTTTAATTGTTTATTTTAGGTCGCTTGGGAACAAAAACAACAGAACGTGGTTGTTAACAACCATGTTCTCTTGTTTTTGTTCTCAAGTGTTGTTGGGTTATTAATACTCCAACGAGTCGCTTTATTTTAAGAAGACTAGGATACGGTTGGGCTGGATGGACCATTTGATTCGAGTACAGACTTTTCTTTATCGTGTTTGTCATATCACTTACTCATCTCCCGAGGCGTGTATAGAAATCCTAATTCCTGGGGAAAACAGACAAACGTAGAAGGCATTCCCAAAAGGTGCTCCAGTAGTCGCATAACTGTAGAGGCATTGGCCATTACTGAAATTGGTATCCTTCATTCTGACAAAAAGGCACATAGTAAATTCCGAGACACTAGACGAGGTGGCGTTTGTTATGCTGGCGTAATTCTTTGTGCTAGGTTGTCCAAAGTCCATTCGGTAAGTTGTAGGAAACAACAAAACACAATCTTCTTTACTCCAGTTTCCTTGAAATGGCAAAGCAACTCTTAAATTGAATGAATCTTACTGCGAAATTTCCAGATTAATCTTTTTCAGAAATTATTTTTATATCTCAAGTCCGCTAACGGATCACGTACGTAAGTGATAAACACTAAGTGCAAAGGGTTCTGTGTAAAAGAACAACTTAACTCTTTACGAAATAAATAGGCTAGAGATTTCCGAATGAGAGGATTATTCAGCCGGGAGGGGACATACAAAAACAATCCGGTTCTTGCAACAAATACATAGAGTAAAGATTGTCTTTGTCTTTTCAAATACCTTGCTTTGGCTTTCGCATGGCTACCACACACGCCAGAGGGAAAGATGCAAAAAAATATAGCTTGAGCGCTCTGAGATATCAAATGTAGCTTGTGGTGTTCACCTAAATAGGTCAGCTCGTTCGAAAGTATTCTGACCGCTTAAGCAAAAAAAACCCTGAGGTAAAAACTTTTCACACTATTTAAAATCCAACAGTTACTTTCTACTTCTTTTATCCTTTAACCCCAATGAGTGACCAGTATCAAATTTCTCTCTACAATATCAGCGCTGAATCGCACATTAACTTCAT
Source organism: Pocillopora damicornis (assembly GCF_964200805.1). Taxonomy (NCBI): domain Eukaryota; kingdom Metazoa; phylum Cnidaria; class Anthozoa; order Scleractinia; family Pocilloporidae; genus Pocillopora; species Pocillopora damicornis. The sequence goes on along the minus strand of NC_142673.1, from coordinate 17,081,538 downwards.
AAGAATAAAGGAAATGATCACCAACAAAAGAAGCTTTTGATCGGTAAACAAACTCTCCTGGTCAGCACCTTGGGAAATGTATAAAGAACAGCATGGAGAATAAGCCTACTGATGTTATGGTGTAAAGAGTTAAAAAGCGATAGATTGGATTAATATAAGTATGTGAGCAACTACGCACTTACCCCTCCCCTAACCCAACATTATCCTTAACCTGTTATCAGTTGACTGCTGTTGGGTTAGGGGAGGGGTAGGAGCGCAGTTGCTCAGATACTGACATTGATCCAATAAGTTTACAGCGTCCTGTCGCTGACGATTATCAGTTGTGGAAAGTTTTTATGAGAAACCGTAATTACAATAAAACATTGGCGTGATCTGTCTTCAAGAACCTTAATTAATGTCTCATCTAAAACTCTCTAAAATGTTGAA
>NC_142673.1:16966112-17076112 GCF_964200805.1 Pocillopora damicornis | reverse complement strand
TCAGAACCATCCTCTTTGACTTCCGCAAGGCGTTTGACCTTATTGACCATCAGATCCTAGTTCAGAAGCTCATTTCATACGATCTTCCAAGCGGAATAATTAACTGGATAGTGGACTTTCTGTCCTGTCGCCGACAGCGTGTTAAACTTAGTCAGGACTGTTACTCGGAGTGGGGGGCCATCCCATCAGGGGTCCCACAGGGCACAAAACTTGGCCCCTGGTTATTTACTATTATGATAAACGACCTCATCATCCCGGGTACAGACATGTGGAAATATGTCGATGACTCCACTATTTCTGAAACAGTCATGAAGTCTGAGGTCAGCAAAGTCCAACAAGCGGTTGACGAACTCGCGACGCAAGCTTCTGCTGACAAGTTCCAATTAAATGAAACCAAGTGCAAGGAACTGCGCATAACATTCAGTCACTCTAGAAAGAACTTTGATCCAATTAAGGTTAACGATCAGGACTTAGAGTGTGTAGAGCAAGCAAAGATCTTAGGTTTGCAGATATCTTGCGATCTTACGTGGAATAATCACGTATCCGAAGTTGTAAAGAAAGTAAACAAACGCCTGTATTTTTTGCGTCAGCTTAAGCGTGCACAGGTCAAGTCGGAGGAACTTTTGCTCTTCTATTTGACTTGTATTAGGCCTGTCACTGAATATGCATGCCCTGTTTATCATCATAGCCTCCCGCAATACCTTTCAGTAGATCTTGAGAGATGTCAAAGGCGAGCTTTACGTATTATCTATCCAGATTGTTCGTACAATGAGGCACTTCTTTTGACTGGTCTAGTTCCCTTACACAACCGCCGCGAGTTCTTATGTGATAAGCTTTTTAATTCCATCCTGTCTAATCCCTCGCACAAGCTCTATAGCTTACTACCTCCCAAGAATGAGTACGAAGTCAATTTAAGGAGTCAGCACTCTTTTACTACACGGCGCCTCCACACCATTCGTACTCGAAATAGTTTTATCCATCACTATGTCCATAAAGCAATGATGTAATATTGGTTTCCTCTTAATTATATATTTTTGTCTTTTTAATTAGTTCTCTTAGCCATGTATTTTTTGTAGTATATATTTTTTTGTAAATCAAACGTAATTCAGCCTGTGGCTGCAAGGTTCTTGATAATAAACTATCTATCTATCTATCTATCTAAACTTGGTATCGCGAATACATTGAAAACGATCCAAATCCTGCAATTATCTACCTTAATAAGTGCTGAGAAAATGGCTCCCGCCTCGAACTGTAAATGTGCGTTTTCTTTGATAACGTCACACTTTACACACACTTTATTTTTCTTTTTCTTACAAAATAATTTAGATTATGTTGACCCGCTGATAGCAAATTTGCTATTCGAGGCGGGTCAATCATCAACAAGCATTATTTACAATATATAAAGAAAATTAAAAACTAAATAGTTAGATATTGTTAAATTATAAAAAGAAGCATAACTGGCAAATACATCAATAGTTGTTCAATAAAGTATAGAAGCAAATAAATTAGTACTGAAAGTAATCGGATCAATTTGTTTTAATTATGCAGTCCTTAAGTTTAGAGGAGATCTTTTCAACATCAAGATAAGAATCTTCATTATCTAGTATCTGAAATAAAGACGTTTTAATTTGTTTATTAACGGAATGTTTTGATAACGTTTTGAATTCTTTCGGTATCTTATTCCAAATTTTGACACCAACACGCGAGAAAGCCTTTTTTTGTAGGTTAAGTCTAGAGTACTTTGTACTAAAGAGCCGCGATTTGGATGATCGAGTATTGTAGGAATGAATATGAGATGTTTTAGTAAATAGTTTCAAAATATTAATGGGAGCCCTCTGGTTGTGCACGTCAAACATAAGTTTACTTACGGCTTCATAATATAGGAACGTAACAGGCAGAATTTTTGCTTTGGCAAATAAAGGGATGGCATGCTCTCTTCGATCGGTGAAACAGATTAAGCGCAAAACTCGCTTTTGAAGAACTAAAATCTTGTTTAAATAAGCATTTGACGCATTGCCCCAGGCAAGGAGTCCATAAGTTATATAAGGTAGAATTAATGAATTGTAAATATTTACAAGGATAGTAGAGGGAACGAAGTACCTCAGCTTTGCAATCATCCCTATTGTTTTACTTATTTTTACGATAACAGAGTCAACATGGTTTTTCCCTGACAAATTTTGATCAATTAAAACGCCTAGATATTTGATATAACTTTTTTGCTCTGAACTAACTCTTCGGTTTGTCTCACAATCTAAAATACCTATTTGTGGAGAAAAATGCATTTTTTTTCTGACGAGGACGAAAAATTAAGAAATTTGATTTTTTTGTATTCAATGTCAACCTATTTGTAGTTAACCAGTCATGTACGTTATTCAACTCTACATTAACCGTTTGCTCGATCGCCTTAAGATTCTTATCAGCATAAAGTATATTAGTATCATCCGCAAAGAGATAAAATTTTAGTTTATCAGAACAAAGGTGAATGTCATTTATGTAAAGTAAAAATAGAAGAGGTCCAAGGACTGATCCCTGGGGAACACCACAGGGGGAGATAAGTTTTGTTGATAAGTGCTCTCCAATCTGAATTGTTTGTGTTCTATTTTTTAAATATGATTGAAACCAGTCATTTATCAATCCACGGAAACCGTAAAAGTTCAATTTATCGAGTAATATTTCATGATTGACCGTATCAAATGCCTTTTTCAGGTCAATGAAGACACCGCATGAGAAGTACCGTTTATCCATATTACGTAGTATATCTTCGACAATATCAAGTACTGCATGCTCTGTGGAATGTGACTTGCGAAAGCCATACTGTGAGGAGTACAATAGGTTGTTTTTGTCAATAAATTCCTTCATCCGGTAGTACAAAAGTTTTTCAAAAATCCTATTAAAATTAGACAAAAGAGATATTGGTCGATAGTTTGAAGGGTCGGTCTCGTCGTCACTTTTATATATTGGCGTTATTTTAGAAATCTTAAGTTTTGAAGGATAGACACCAAGGATAACAGATAAATTGAAAATATGAGAAAGAACTGGAGATATGATATTGCAAGAAGATTTAAGCAGTTGTGTAGGGCAGGAGTATAAGCCACAGGATTTACTATTTGGTAGGGATAATATTTCCTGTTTAACTTCTTCTGGTGTAATGGGTTTGAAAAAGAAGGAAGAATCAGGTGATTTCAATTTACCAAGATAACTCATATAGTTATCTTTCTTTGGCAATTTACTTGCTAGTAAATTACCAACATTTGCAAAATGCTTATTTAGAATATTTGGTAATCTGGAAGGATTTTGTGTTATTTGATTGTTATTGCTTGGGTCTTTCAGCTTCGTTAACACTCTGCTTTTTGTCCTTTGGTTATTTATTAATTCATTTATTACTTTCCACGTCTTTTTCATATTATTTGTATTTTTCTCAAAGAAATCATAGTAATAACGTTTTTTACTCAAACGAATAAGGTTTGTAATTTTATTTCTATAATATTTATATTTGCTGTGTATTCCATTAACATATAGCTCGTTCTTTATTTCTATTGATGTCCTTATTCCTTTTGTTATCCACGGTTTTGCAAGTTGTTTAATTTTACGTTTGGATAAAATTTTAACAGGCGCATGGTTATTCACGACTGAATTTAATTTTCTGTAGAAAGATGAGAATAGTTCATCAATATTATTAACGTCGTGCTTGTTTAGTTCACAAGTTCATTTGCCATCAGACTTGGAAGTTTGAGGAGCAGGTTTGAAGTTTGTTGAAGTACACCAGGCGTTTTTCAAACATGACTGACCACACCAAATTTGACTGGGAGACTTAAACCGTTTCACGACAAAACCTTTAAGCTGCTTATTTGTCAACGTTGTGAAATATGTTGATCGAGAAAGGGCAGACGATTCTACTCCTGCGTGGAAAACTGTGAAAAGTAATATAACTCCTCGAAAGAAGACAAAGAGGGGAGTGTTTTTAAGTCCCATCGCGAAAAGTGTCATTGCAGAATAAGTCTGTTTACTGTCTTTCCCGATGTCTTTAAAGATGTACCCCACGCAATCCGAATTTTGATTGGTCAACTTCAGCGTAATTTAAGCAATAATGGATGGATCGGATGCCTAACAGAAAAGATTATACATGATAACTAGCTGAATGACAGGCCGGTGTGGTTTGAAGTTTCAAATGCATCATGCACAGGTAACAACATGATTTCGAGCGAAATTTGGTGTTGATAAGCACGAGTAAAATTTTCAAAGATGACAAAATTGCACGAGCCCCTAGGTCGAGTGCAGTTTGTAGTCCGAAAAATGTATAAGTGCTTATTTAAACCAAATTTCATGAGAAATGATTTTGTTACTTATTAATAATTTACATGAAAACGCATAAGACAGAGAGTCAAAACGGACAAAACTTTGCATTTGAAATTTGCATTCGTGCTTTAACTTTGCACTCGTGTTACATGAAAAAATACTCTCATTTTCGGCCAATCAGAAGCGCGTGACTTTTTAATGTGTATTAATACATATCAACTTCAAAATGAAATGATTCCTTCGCGTGAATCACTAGAATAGTAAAGTCAAGTCTGGAAGCCTAAACAACACTAAATCATTTAAAGCTTTGACAAATTTTTGTTGGAACTATTTTTAAATTGACTGACATTACAAATCGGCTTCATGAAAACCTGAATTATATTAATATGATCATCCTCCTATCTAAATTATTTACCTAGCGTCAAACGTTTATGAGATAAAAAGCCTGTCATCTTGCAGAAAACTTCCGAGACGTATGGGCAAGTGTATGCAGTCTAATTGTGATTCATAGTAGCCCTGTGCATTAGCAGCATTTTAATGTGTATTTTAAGTGAACTTGAAGAGAAAGGATTCTTTCCCTAAACTTCAGTTTTTTCTTTTTTGTTTCATACAACTAAGTATAATTCTTCTTTCCTTCCCATATTGCTGCACATATTGCTGCATTTTTAGCTGTACTCGTCTTGTACCTGCGAAGAATGTTTTGCAAAATAAAGAGCCCTTTCGTATTTTTGTCCGCCGTTATGGTACTCTTTGGTCGAAAATCCACAATTTATTCACAAACCCCAACAATCGAAATCAGGTCAGATCCAAATACACTTCTTAACCCTTTTCACGATTCGCTAAATGAAAAATATACGAGCGAAAAGTAAACCTGGGAATTTCAAACACTGAATTTTCTTTTTTTTAGCAGAGAACTCACAAAAATAAATATGTCCTTGTCCAATGTCCGTTGAATTTCCAATTGAATTTAACTCATTTAAGTGTGACAGAAATGCGACTGTTGACGATCATTATTTTACTGGTTCATGTGAGTTTGTGATTATTGTTACATGGTAGAAAAGACGTATCGTTATATGTAGTTGACATTAGACACTGATAATTTATCAGGCTGAGTATTGACCCTCTCATTATGGAACAATTTGGGGAAGAGAGAGAAATAGGAAAAACACGGAAAAAGGAAAAACAAAGTCTGGCTTCAAAAAACGGATATGAAAGTGTGAATCGGAGGCCCTGGATAAAAATCCTCGAGGAATTTTACGCAACTGTTCTTACAAAAGACGGGGAACACTACAAGCTTGATGGCTTTCATGAAATGGTTACTACTGTCGAATGATACCTAACAGAGAAAGAATACAAACGTTCAATTATTCTCGAAGAGGTTGTAGAAGTTTGAAACGAATTCTTGACGAAAAAGCCCGACATTTTTGCGTGTATATTATTACTAGTAATAACATGATTATCATATTTTTAATAGACTACAAGTTTCACCCGCCCTACAGGTTAATTCGGTTAAAAAATTTATGCGTGCTGATTCATCCCAGATTGCACTGAAAATCATGCCATTACCTGTACAAATTCTTTAATTCAGTTGATCCCTAAATTACGACGGTTTTGCGAATTTCGTAAGGATGCATTTCACGACACCACATTGTACGTGTATGTCTATTTGTGTGTACGCACCAAATATATGTCTTCGATCAATGAGGTACAACATCAGTCTGTTTTTGTGGAAAATTTTAATCCCGAGCTCAGCTTGGTTTCGAGGGTCCGTTTTATGTAATAATTACTGGTGAGCAAATAAGCGCGGGATAATGGTCATCACTCCGTCATAGAAAAGCAAATCTTTCCCCTCATGATATTAGACGTTCTTTGCGTGCTTTTAAAAGTACATTAGAGACCAAACTTAACAACAGGCTAACGAGCTATATACGAGTGATTTCTCAAAACAGGAAAGGATAGCTACATGCTGCCAAAATTGTGTTGTCGACTAATGTCAACGAATCCTCTCTGTGCGAGGCGGAAACGAATTTCATTTATATCGCTGACTACCCATATACAAAGCTTTAGTACAATGGCAAGGTATTTTGGCTAAGAATAAGACCTATACTCCTAACTCGAGACGCACCGTCATTTTGAAGGGTGAAATGAAAAAGTGTGGGCGACCTCACTCGGCTCTCAAAGTAAAACCAAAAAACCAGTTCAATTGAAAATGAGTCAGGCATGAAAGGAAGATGTACATGCCTCTCACAAGAATGTCGACAAGCAGTTTTTGCCTTGTCTTGATGGGTTACTCCTAAAGACTTAAAGTGCTCGAAAGTTTGTGATGAATACTCTTCGATAATTGCTTTCTTTTTTGATCAACTTCAGCTACAAAAATATAGATGACTATTTTTTTTGTAGTAGTTTCGCACATAAGCCATGATAGGTGATCTTTTACCAAGTTAGTATGAATCTGCTCGTTAGAGAAAACCTGTTTCGTTTGTAAATAAGACACACTTAACATGGTTGATCAAAGGTACTCACTAACGGTACCAAGTAAAAAATAAATGGGAAAAGCAGCACTAAGACAGCTGAGACTGAAAGCACGGACGTAAACAAGGACTGATAAGAATTGGATGAAATATCAAATTTATTTCTCAAACTGCGTGATAAAACCAGCTGGCGCTCACTGGGTAAACCGTGAGCACATTGCAGTCATTACGCTCAAGTAGCCTAGGGTCTTTATAATTTTAGCTTGGGTTTTACGCATTTCGTTTCGTCGCATGGTTTAATTGCCAAAATCTGAGGTTTGCAAATTAGGAGGTGAAAACATTAGGAGGATACGTTCTTCAAGAACACGATGTTAAAGAAATAAATTTAACCATGGGAAATGAGCCAACGGTGACTGTTGATACGAGAGCCTTCTAGAAAGTTCATGTGTACGTGTCAGTGAACATTGGCCCACCCGACACAGACGGTGCCAACTGAGGGATTCTGACCATATCCAACATCCTTATGATCTTAAACCAAAAGTGGAGTCTCTCTACTGGGCTACTACGGTGCGAAATAAGAGTTCTAGCACAATATTCTCCTGACCGCTTCGATTTTATTTGGGTAAATACTGCTTAGAAACTCTGTTAATAGACCTCTTCTATTCCTTTAGAATTCATGTTCCAGCTACTCTTGTCTTCATGGTGTAACTTGACTATCTGCATGGGTTTACAGACAAGAGATACATTTGCCTATGTCGAGTTGGTTAAACGGGTGAAAATTGTGAAAAAGGTAACAAATTTGTTTGTTTTGATGACTAACAATCAATCAATGCAATGAAAAAACCTGATGCTGTGAGACAAATCATCCAACGTTTCATTTATCTACAAAAGCACGTAGGACAACAACACTTTCTACAATGATAATATCTATAACTCGATGGTATACCAATGAGGTGGGAAGAACGACATTAACCCACGAAAATCGTGCGTTGTGGACTTTGAAAAAAAACGAAAATCTGCAGATGGTAATGACATGACGTATTTTTACTTGTTGACCTTTAAGCCAAAAGTAAGCGTGACTATAATTATTTGTTGCAGTAAATTTCAATAAAGTGTATCCAGGGATATTTTTCCGTGGCATTTTTTATGATACCCACTTACACTCGAAAGTGAAGGCACTTTGAGAGTTTAGATGGCTGAATCGATATCTTTCTCATACAAAAAATTTCTCATACAACCTTACCGACTTCTCACTCTGTTTCACTTCTTTTCACATATTTATCAAAGTCTTGCAGTGGCTTTAAGGACAAAAAGTGGAATCTGTCCGATTGTCCCTGATGGAGAACGAGGATTGCTACCTTACATGTCACCTGTGACATGAGTGACAAAAGCGGAGTTGGCGTGACTGTCATAAGTCACGACAGCGAGAACAGGACATTGGTAGACGGATATGAAGCCGGGGAATCCTACTCTCGCAACATACACTACAAAGGAGCGAACATCTCTCAGCTAGTGAGTCTCATCAACGTTCCCCAACAGGGTGAGCAGTTTATCAAGTACGAGTGCCTCGATTCTACAATGCATGATGCTTTCTGGGTGTCACGTGAGTCAATAGAAATGAACTATCGGAGCGGAGCAGCTCCTGATCCAGATAGTCCTATGAAGTGGCACATGCGGAATGAACAACACCTGTGCAAGAAAAAAGAAAGTTTGTAACTGTTTAACAGGTGAAAGAAACTGGCATGAAAATAGTGGTCTTCTCATTGAAAAGACATATCTACCAGTTAAACAGCTGAGGCTTGGAGATACAGGTACTAACGGGATATCGAATATCGACGAGAAGGGCTACCATACCTAAGGAAAAATTTAAGTGTTATGGAAAACACTGAGTTTGTAAGATAACATCAGCGAGATAGTCTAACAAAATCAATGCTGGCTTTCCTTTCCCTCCCAATTGATTTACTGATTTGTTCATTTAGTTTGAAGATATTAGTCACGGAAGCTCACTATCGCTTAAAGTAGTTATGATTTGGTAAGCACAGAAAATAGGACTCCATAATGATTGAGAGAAAAAAATTATGGGATTTTTTACAGCTGTTTGGAACGGCGTGCAAATTACCTGTGGATACAGACGTGCGATCCGTCGCGTTTCGATGATTCAACCTTTGTTTTATTTCTCACTTCGTATTTCTTTAGTCTCTAAAATGGTGGCCTATATCAGAATGGAACAAATCTTCTTTTATTCCGCTCGTAAATTTCGGCAGCAGCTGGACAGCGAGGGCCAAGTTGTTACTTTCAGGTCTTAACATGACGCTTTTTACTGCCTTACACACGTGTGGTGTATCACATCACGTGACCTGAAGAGGAATGTATCGGGGCAAAAATAAAAAAAGAGCAAAAATTTGGTGTCAGTTACCCTTCAACGACGGACAGTACAAATCGGCTTCGTGAAAACCCGAATATTAATCAGATCATCCACGTATCCAAATTATCTAGCTAGCGTCAAACGTTTATGGCATAAAAAAGCACGAAAATGATTGTTTATACCAAAATTAGAATCAAAGTGCTCTGTGAACAAACTCGTGAATTGACACATGATTTTTCGGATTATGTTTAATGTTATCTGGTTTAGGGAATTTTGTGGTTGATTGTCATATCTAGAGTACGAGCAGTAGTTCAGTGTTCGCTAATGTAGCAAAGAAACAAAGTAACGTTGGGATAAGAAGGCATTACAATTGAAGTGATCATGCTATTGCATTTGACAAGGGTGGATGATGTCATGTGTTTTAAACGTATATCATTTTTGTTTCTGGTTCAAAAGAAAAGGTTGGAAGTAAATGAGGGTGAAAAGTGAAATTCACTTTCTATCATTGTAAATATTGGAAAATCAAGGCAGTACTGTCATAATGAAAACATTAACGATTCCCTCTTTATCAAATGAGATAAACGGGAACGAATGTTGAGTGATATAACTAAGTCAAGACTGCCACCGTCATTTTGGATCTCCGCCTGGGTAGATTTTAGTCACGTGCTAGGCAACGTATAATCAATAACATGACAGAATTTCATTTCAGGCCTATCTATCAATTTTGTGGTGTATGACTTTCGCATTTTAGTACGTAATATTTATTTTGAACTTCAAGTTGTCTTGAAACTTAAAAGAAAATTGTTCTTTAAGAATTCACTGAAAATCGGTAGCTAAAATTGTTTGTTTGGGTGTTATTTGATTTTCGTGTTAACTTGTAATTTCGTCAGTCGCCGGCATCTTTTGTTGCTTCGCACAGGAGAAACAAACGATACGAAACGTAATGATCGATTTTGTCCTCAATCTCACGCCATAACAGACAAAGCTTTTGAACATCTGTAAACTCCGAGCGCTTCGCAGTAAGTGATATTTTCAATGAATCTTCGGATTTTTTTCAAGTTCAAGGATTGTAAATTACAATTTTATGAAAAACGAAGGTTGTTCTGTTATTTCAGTGTGAATCCTTGCATGCCTGCCAGTCGCTGGCACCGCTTGTTGAAACTAAAACGAAAAAAAAACTCTTTCAAGACTATCATTGGCTTCTTTTTCACCCCACCACTATTCTTAGCAACAAAGGTCGACATTTCGTTTGTTTATTGCTCGCCAAAAACTATCAAATGCACTCAAAAGCCTAAAATCGAAAAAAAGTTTACAGGAATCGACCAATCGAGCGAGCGAGCGAATGCCATTCTCCACACCATATCTACAACTCGCTCTTGCGCATGCGCGCAATTCACGAGTTAAAAAGAGCAGAATTTCTGACAATATGCCATCTTCTAGACGGAAACTAGACAGGTGAATTCATCAACAAGCGCAACTAGCGCATACTACATAAATTCACGTCCCGCTTCTTGCGGTTAAGTAGAACTTTTAGTTGGATGCTCTAGTTGGACTCATCGGGTACTGTTTCGCTTACATTTGTTTTCATGACAGGACGGAAAATGCGTGCACTGTAAGTACCTCCCGTTGTCCCCATACAAAGCCTTAGAAAAGTTTTCTAAGGCTTTGTATGGGACAAAGGGAGGTACTTACAGTGCACGCATTTTCCGTCCTGTCATGCTCGTCTCGCAAAGCAATGTTACAAAGTTTCACGTTTTACGCGAAGAGCGCTTAACATTTCAAGGAAACTTGACTCTGCGCCTTTGCATGCGAGGTTGGTAAAATTAAAGAAATGACTGTTTAATTTTGTTTGTCGCCATTTTTTCCCTCAACGTTATTGTGGTTGTTTTTCTCCCTTTCCTTTTTTCCAAAGCCCATTCCTACTCGAAATCATTTTCCCTTTAGTAAACGTGTTGCTCGGCGGCTGAGAGTCAATAACACTAAAGATAAATTGGTATATAGTCTGAGATGCAAGGTTTGAATCTTCAGGGAGAACTCTTGTGGTGATTTTCTTAGTCTCAGGCTAGAGAAAGAAGTCTAGGAAATAGGAAGGGGTTTGTTTCACTACAGTGTAACACCATTCCCATAGTTACCTGTTGAAACATGATAACTTTCGTGCAACAGATTTTTGCAGGTCTGATACCTTGTATTTGGTATTAGACAGTATTGGAATGGTGATAGTCATAAAACAAAGCAAAAAGACACCATGCACATGAGGTACCATAAGACACAAAGAGAAGAGTAATGGAAAACGCACTAACAAATGCATAAAGGAAAGGGAATTTAAAAGTAAACACATAGAACAGTGACCACGACAAAAAAATTCTGCTCTTCAAAGGGAATTTATTTCAACTGACAAGCTCACTCGTCATCCTCTTCCTCATCTTCACCATCACCCTGCTGCTTCAGGAAGTAAGCTTTCTTCTGTGCAACACGAGCCTTGCGCTGTTGGAGGGACATCTTCTTGCGGTTATACCTGGGAAAAAAATGCATGTTCAAAAATTGCTTGACACTGCAACAATCATAACCCATGTCCACAGTCACAGAACCAAATAGGTTCAAAGCAACACCAGATTTTAATACCACCATGGTGACTGACCAACCAATCCATGAACAGAATCAGTTTGATAGAGCTCACCTCTTGGGTGTGACTTCCTTCTTCTGTGAAGGCTTGGCCACAGGATCCTCACGAATGGCAGCATGGGCTTTCTTGTAGAGCTCCTCAATCTGTGAATACCATGGAATCAAGACTGTTTGTAGTTCATGAAGAATTTGAAGAACTGGAAAGTTTGCGTGGTTTTTGGATAAGACTGCTCAAATCCAAGGGACTTGACTATCACCATTAAAATAAGATTGTTTATGCTATTACAGTGCCACCAAATTGGTTGCCACAGCCTTAAAAAAAAATTTTGATCCCTGCACAGCACTATATTTGCAGCATAAGTTGCCCATTGGGGAACTGTGGTTGGTGGCCATGTAACAAGTACTATTGTTTCTACAGCTGAGTTTTAATGAGGTAAACATTTTCTTTTGCCTTTACCATTTTCTTCTTGGCTGCCCTTAAGACGCTGCACCAATCTCCAAAAATGCATGTCAACTATACTGCTTACTAGAAACACTAAGATCATTTTGGTCAACCAAAAAAACATTCATCAAACATAAAATTACATGTAAGTCCTAACCTGATCTGGTTCAATGCCATTCTTAATGTACTGAGAGAACTGTTTCTTGTAAGCCTCTTCATCTTGTTCTTTCAACTCTGTCATGAAATTTGCTACATGCTGACCAAAGATGTGATTACGATGGATCTCGGCATTGAATTCTTTGGACTCGCAATCATAACCTGGGAAACGCTTCATGCTGTGGAAAACAACAATACAGAAATAATTGCATTTGTCATTAAAACGCTAGGTGAAAGTGATTTAAGTAGTGGGCACCATTGCTGAACAACAAATTGAAATCACTGGGAGTATTAACTGCAAAACTTGGGAATAAATTACATGACAGCAATGGGTCACATGTAACCTTGAACTGATTCCCTTTCCATGTCCTTCCTGTTGCAAAATGTACTATACTTAGGTGGAAAATAAAGGAAGTAAGCAATTCCTGAAGACAAAGAGCATTCTTCATATTCAATCACCACTTCAGTAGGGCAAAGTTCATAAAATCAGCATGGTAGATTCCAGACAAATACTCAAGCAATTATATGCAAGACCCAACGTAAATTCCTGATAGATACTTTCATTACCCACCACCTTTGTGCTTGACAGTGTGTGAAGGAGGCAAGGAGAATTTCAACCTTTCACTCTCATAGCACAGAGACAATTCTGCGCTTTGTCTGTGATACATTTCTTTTAATTCTATCCCAGAGAATTCAGTGTTTAATCAAACAATAAAGCATACTTAAGATTTTTTCCTTCTCCTCATCATCCTCCTGGTTGAAAAGGTATTGATTTGGTAAAGAGAAAGTCTTTGGTTTGTCCTGGGAGTTTAAAGGTTAACCTTTGACTCCCTTGAGTGATGAAGACAGAATTTCTCTTTACAATACAACATCAATACAACATCAGGCAGATGAGTGATGAGAATAGAGAGAATATCAATGAGTGGATTATTACTTGATCCAGTACTAAATTCTCTGAACTAACATCATAAGCATTAAATGGCATATAGTAAGGAGAGTCACAAGTCAGATCTAATAGTGAAAGGGTTGAGTACAGATCAATCTTGGCATGAAAGGATTCAGTTGTCATAGTTTCAAATCAAAATGACAATGTTTGATTCAAGTTCTGCAATCATTGGAATATTTTTTATTTCACTGGAGGTTTCACATCTAAACAGTATTCTGCCTTACCTATGAGGAATATCAAGGCCCCCGTCTACTGCTCCTTTCAAAGCACCAAACACCCTTGCTCCAGTAGTGGTTCTTGCCAATCCAACGTCCAGGAAAGCCCTAAAAGCACCTGGGGATCCATCAACACTTTCCACATTGTACTCCTCCCCGTTGACTTCATCTGTTCCTGTGTAGATCTCGTGCAGCTTCAGTTTGGTGAGCAGCTGTCACAGGAAGCACAGAAAATAAGGTAGGTAAACAACTGCTAATCAAAATTAGCAAATTGAATAACATGCAATTTCTTCAGATCTTGACAACAACAATTTACTGTAGCTGAAAATTCTGAAGAACTAAAACTTTCTTGCCCTTGTTAGCTGAAGCAATACTCTTAAAAGTCAAGATTATGATGGGTTACCAAATAAACCTTGACATTAAATCTAACCAAAAGGCAGTTACAGGCCTTGAAAAGTTGCAGTAGACTGCCTGCAATTTGTTTTGAATGAAACCCATAAAGATGCAATAAACATGATTGAATAGAAACTTAAAGTATGACTTTGGCGGAGGGTAAGAAAGGATGATATTTATGTACAGTATAAGGTGAACTCCTGCCAAAGCAGAGAACCTCAACTTTGAAGAGACTGATTGAGTTACATGTAAGTGTTGGAAATTTGGTTTACAAACCCCTTTGAGCTTTCATGGGTATAGTTTTTATTTGAATTGTTCCTTTTTAGCTGTGAAAATGGATCCCACAACATATCATCCCAACTTTATTGACTGGAATACACAAACTGATTACCAAAAGAAGAAAGACAGGGAAAAATGAAAACAAAAATTAAATAAGTAATAAGGTAATGTATATCGATTGATTAATTGTGTGGAGCAAAAGAACTTACACGACGTGCTAGCAAAAGACCAGTACAATAAGCTGCAGCATAATTGGTCAACCCGACCTTGATGCCATAACGAGGAAGCTCGTGTGCATAAGCAGCACTAACGATAACATCCCCTTCGAGTTTGGCATACGCTATCTGCAATATAATGAGTTACAGTAAGTAAAACTAGGCTGATTACAAATAATATTTATATTTTTTTAATGTTGAAATCTTAGACAAAACAATGTTTTCAGATACAGTTATTAAAGAGGAAAACACAGAATAGATTAACACAACTTTGGGAAAAGTTGCACAACTCAAATCAAGCACTCAACAAAAATGGAAACTGATGTACTTTCCTACTATAACTAGTGTACAACAACACTTACAGCAATCCAAAATATTCACATAATAGTATCAGATACTTGAACCCATGCATTCACACTTAAATAAGTTGTACAGTTATTAAGGAACATGAAATCTGATGACATCAACTTTTATTAAGCCATATTATTCCAGTAGAATTCTAGACACCCATCTCAATAATTATATTTATAATTAAGTATTAATCTTGTGTAAAACAATAACTGGAGGTTATTTCCTAGTTTCTGTAGAATGAGGTGGCTGGGAGTAAAACTCTTTCCCCTGGATGGGACTAAAGTCCTTTGCAAGAGTTACTACTCAGCATTTCATCACACTTCCTAAAATTTTGCTAGTACGCATGTAACCCCTATTCGCCCAAGAACACAACAGGATGACCCTGCAAGATCTTGAACCCAGACCTCTGAACTCAGAGTCCAGTTCACTAGCCATTAGTTGGCCACATCTGCCTCTTAAATCTTGTTCAATTTGCACAGATCCAGTACCTCAGTTTTCCTCAAAATTTAACCCTCTTCTTCTTCTTCTTTGTTAGACTGATGAGTAAATCTTCCCTCCTCACAATTTCATAGAACTATTAGCCAAACAGGCCACGACAGTCAAAACAGACATCAGCTGGGAAACGATTTCTTGAACTCATCCAAATTCTTAATCAAATTAACACATAATCGTGCCGCAGCTAAATAGGAGAATTATTTACTAGATCATAAGAACTTTAAGATTCCACGTGTTTTTACAAATATGGGGAAAACTAAGATTTACATACGATGCTCTACAAGTTTAGTACCTACCTGGCATGTGATGTCCTTATTTGTGAAACGAACGACAAATCGGTACTTAGGCGTGTTATACTTGTTCTTATCCTGGGTCACCAGACGTTTACGGGCATAATAATCGGTTTTACCCTCTGTTATAAGAACAAAACACAGCCATGTAACGGTGAGTTCCTGTAGCATGGGAAGATTTGACTTAAAAAGGCTACAGCGACTTCAAGGAAAGTTTGTTGTCATGTACTTTAGGTAAAACTGACCTCGTCGTCTCTTGAATTTGACCTGGAAACGCTTGAAGTACGCTTTGTTCTTGATTACTTTGACAAATCCCTATTTGGAAAATTACAACGTTCCAAGATGAGAGTCACACTTTCGTAAAAGCCATCTCGAGATATCTCTGCCATCGCATCATCCCACATGCAGAAAGTGTCACCAAAGACAAAAAATGTCATCAAATGAATCAAAAATAATGTTCTTTTTATTCAAATCTTACCATTTCTAGGATTAAATAAGGAAAACCAAGGACACCTCAGGTAGCTTCGGCTAGAGGCTGACAGAAAAACAAAGAGGAAGCTTACATGGTGGCGCGCGTTGTTTGTAGGGATTGAAAGCTTCATGATGTCATACCGGAAGTAAATGTAGCAGCATGCTTTTTAAAAAACCAGCTTTGAAATAATATGGCTAAAAATGATTGTTTACTTAGTAATTACGCATACTAGAATCATACTTCAAAGAAATTTGAAATCCGCGAAACTTGTTCGTAGCCGTTTCTGCCAAAGGTGAAATACAGTATTAGATGGATTTACTGTGGTTTCATAATGACGTCATCATCGGGACTTTCCCTTAACCCAGTCTCCCTCATACTTCGGAAAGGTCAAAATGGCCTCTGTTATGGGAGAGACGATGTTTGAATGTTAGCAGTAATTTCGAAACATATCTGCTCCTGAACGAGATGAATAGCTTCTCGGAGACTAACCGTATCCTGTATAAGATTTCTAACGAGATGAGAGATCGGGATCTTCAAAATATAAAACACTTGTGCCACGGACGGATACCTTTGGGCGACCTCGAAAAATCGAAGAGTCCAAGCATCTTGTTCCAGTTCATGCTTCAGAGACGAATGATAAGTCCGGGTAATTTGAGTCATTTAGAGCGCTTGTTGACTCAGATTGGTAGAGCAGATCTAGCTGGTAAGATTCAAACGAATGGTAACGACACCACGATGGAAACAGAGAGCGCCGTGTCTAGCAATCCAATCGACAAGAGTTATAGAGCTTTCCTGATGAAACTTAGTGATGAATTAACGAGAGATAACGTCGACTCGTTGAAGTTTGTTGCTGATTTACCGGGTAATTAACTTGGTTTTATATTTCGTTTCATCAAGCTGTCGAAAAAAGTAGCAAACCGAAACGGATAATCAAGAATCCTGGGAGCTACCATATTAAAATGACTGGAAGTCGGTAGCTATATATATCCTTAGCGCCTAGAGTTTTCTGAGTAGAACCTCATGTATCATTTAAGTACCTTTTAATTAATGTTTAAACTACTATCAAGCGAAACTTAGAAGAAGAAGAAGAAGTGAAATTCATTTTTAAGTGTCTGTACTGTGAGGGAATGCAACTGAATCTGAAATTAAGGCCTTATACCCACAGATCAATAGTCTGCTATGTGCTACGAAGTTTCTTTCCCCAAATATTACCCTAGTCGTTTTTATGGGAGTTTCCTCAGCAGTTAAACCATGGGAAGTCTCTGTGATAAGGACACAGGGAAAGCCCTCTCCTTAAGAAGAGCCCTTGAGTGTAAAAGTAGGTCACACCCACTTTTTGGGTATATAATACTCTCTGTATTGCCCTCTTTCATGATGACCATTGGCTCTAAGTGACCACTCTTCCAAAATACCTAAACTCTTTGTTTATAACTAATTGTGCTTAGAATTTCTCTTTTGAGTACTTCTCTTTGAGCAATGTGGGATTAATTATGTCATATTTTGTCATTTTATTTGATCTGTCCTCTTTACAGGTAATAATTAGTTATAAAAAGCAGCAAAATCTTGAAATGACCATAAATTTTAATCTTTGCAAGTGAAAAAAGATTCATCTGTATTACACTCCTAGGGTAATAGGAATTCAGGACCTTTGTGTTATTTATTTCAGATGGCATTGATGAAAATGTGCAGAATGGAAAAGACCTCTTCAAGTATATGATTCAATGTGGCAGTATTGGACCTTGTAATTTGGACCACCTTGCTGACATGCTCCAGGAAATACATCGCAGAGACTTAGCAGAGAGAGTCAGAAAATTCCAATCAGATGGTATGCTCCTTTTGTTTTTGAGTTTATATTCTTGCCTTACATTGAAACCTGGTGCAGGCAAATACTAATACATACACTGTAAGTAGTAGCCCAACAATTCAATGATTAACCCTTTAACTCCCATGAGTGACCAAGACAGAATTTCTCCTTACAATATTAATACAATATCAATCAGATAAGTGATGAGAATAAAGAAAAATGTCAATTTGGGGATAATTAGTCGATTCAATACGCAATTCTCTGAACTGACATTATAAGTTAGCCATAGTTAATAGTAAGGAGAATTACAAATTTGGTCTGGGAGTTAAAGGGTTAACTCTTTATACCCTAACACCATTCTTCATATTCTCTATACTGTTCTCTATACATTTCCTAAGGTGCTGGCAAGAAGAATTTGTTTAACCCTTTAACTCCCAAAAGTGACTAACTTGCAACTTCCCCCTATAATTTCCACGCTATTTTTAGCAAATGGTTATTCAGAATACTCAAACTTATCAGATAGAAGTTTTATCTTGATCTTTCACCAAATTCTCACAACCAATTTACAAGGAATTGTGTAGCAGCTAGAGGGGAGAATTAACAATCAGATCCCAAGAGTGAAAAGGGTTAACAGTCAAGAGCTTTGTCTGTTGGTGATCATTTCCTTTATCCCTGTGACCTTAATATTTGATTCAGAGGTCATATTGTAAGGAGATGCTAATCACTCTCAAGTGCTAAAGGGTCACATTTGGGATTCCAAAAAGCAAACCTTCAGAAAGTTGTCTTCAAATTAGCTTAAAATCTGTTAATGGATGGTGCCATTTTGAGTCTGGCTGAGTGCCAAAGAGACTGAAAACTCTTGGTTTTCCTTTTCCTTCTTTAGGCAATCCTTCAATACAGGTCAGAGACAGGTCACAGAAAACCTTCATACATTTATCATGTTTCAGGCAAAAAAATGCATATTAAGCATGTCTTGAGTGTGGTTTTGCTTTTGTTATTTAATGCAGTCAGCTTGCTTTGTTCTGCATTCTTTCAGAAAACAAAAGTTTCCTGTTCAAAAATGCTTGGACTGAAGCATTAAATCTTAACATCTAAAGGACACAGTGGCTGTGGCTTCAATGAAGCATTGAAATGATTCCACTAGTATTTCATAAAATATGTTTGCAAAATTTTTAAGATGTCAATAATAAACTTGATGCACTTTTTTACTCTGGATTATTTAAGATTCCAGCCTGAGATTGTGACAACTTTGTTCAAGGGATCTAAAATTGCTGTAGATGCTGCTCCATCAAGAAGTTAAACTGACTTGCACTTGTACCTCTTTCTTTCTTTCATTTGTCACTAACTGAAAATATTTCTCCATTTTCTTCTAAATAATATAAACAACACACCAACATAATGTCATCAACATTGGAATCCCTCTATTATTTTAAAAATCCTAATGCACCATTCAAAGTTAAACAAAGAGTAAAACGAAAGGCTACCTCATACGTACTAATGAGCTTCTTTGGCGCACATTTTTGAAGCATG
This sequence comes from Pocillopora damicornis, assembly GCF_964200805.1. NCBI lineage: Eukaryota > Metazoa > Cnidaria > Anthozoa > Scleractinia > Pocilloporidae > Pocillopora > Pocillopora damicornis. Next base: position 17,056,770 of record NC_142673.1, on the reverse strand, counting down.
TTTCGGAAAGTTGCACACATGTGCACACTTTTTTTAACACGCTTTTAGCAGGCATTTTGGGCTAATTACCTATTAGCTGTAGTGTGGCTCTTTGCATGGTGAGTTGACTATTGGGACATCATGGATGTGAGGCCATGCCCTACCTAAGGATAGCAAGTTGACATCACGACCCTCACCAGAGTCAGACCTGGTGCTTGGTTCTTACTGCAATGGCTGTGATTTCTCTGGCATATTTAAAAAATTGAAAAAATCATCATATCCCAATTTTCTGCTTATTCTTGACAGTGACTTTTCTACATTTAAGACAAATGTGTTAGACTTACAAAGGGTGATACGGAATTAAAGGTTTAACCCTTTAACCTCTGAGAGTGACTGGCATCTAATTTCTCCTCACCATATCACTCCTGAATCAAACGTTAAGGTCAGGAGAATAAAGGAACTGATCACCTATGAAAAAAGCTCTTGATTTTTTAACAAATTCTCCTTGTCAGCACCTTATGAAATGTTTGGAGAACAGTAAAGAGGATATGCACACTGATGTTAGGATGTAAAGAGTTAAGAATATACCAGAAGTGTCAGAAAATTATTTTGCTGATTTTCTTGTTGATTGTGTGTTTTTTGGATAACTTGTGTGTTTTATCTTTTTAATGTAGGAGGTGTAAGTTCCAGTGTGGCCAAAATTGACCGGCCAGCTCAATCACCAATCAATGACCAAAGCCCATTTGCATCAACTCAAGCCCCACCACTCAGACCTTTAGTTACTGGGAAGCAGCCAATAGTGCACCAGATGGGTGAGCCAAGACCCCTAAGTGCACCTTTACTTTCTCCTGCACATTTCATGGGTGGGCGGGATGGAGGTCCAGACAGCATTGAACCTCGATTCCCTGTCCAGGCACTGGCTAATCCAGCAGAAATCGTTGCTCCCATGCGGCAACTAGGGGTTGACGAGGAAGATGCAATGCCTTCCTATCCCATGAGAAACCGGCCACGTGGTATTGCACTGATTATAAGTAATGAACACTTCCAGGGAAACCCTGATTTGAGAGACCGCCAAGGAAATCAAAAGGATGTGGATCAGCTCCGTGAACTATGGGAATTCTTGCATTTTGAAGTAATTGTCAGAGCAGAGCTGCAGTCACATGAAATGTATGATTGTATAAGAGGGATCTCAACGATGGATCACTCAAACTTTGACTGCTTTGTTTGCTGCTTGCTTAGCCATGGAGCCAATGGAGCGATCTATGGCACAAATAGTGAATTGCTGGAGATAAATACCATTACATCCATGTTCAAAGGCGTGGCCTGCCCATCACTTGCTAACAAACCCAAATTGTTCTTCATCCAAGCTTGCAGGGGGGAAGCGTTTGATCGAGGAGCTTGGATTGAAGCTGATGCAGTAGAAAGCAATCCTGAAGATGCCATGAGGAATAATGCAGAGCCAAATGAAAGCCATTTTCTCTTGGGTTATGCCACCCCTCCAGGTAAATTCTCATTGAAATCATGGTAAAAGGTGAATTTCAGTCAGAAATTGCGGTTATTCTACGTCTGTTTGTTGTATGTCATGAATATTTCTCAGAGAATTCACTCACTGACTCACAGGTTTCGTGGTGTGAAAGGTTTCTCCTCTTGTCACAAGCATTACAATGAACACTTTTTGCTAATGTTTTTAAGTAATATTTTTAAATGTAGAATCTTATTTGCCATAAGAGAAAAGGAAAGAGGAGTGACAGACTATTAAATGAATAATTTTATAGTTTATTGATTTTCATTTGCTCAATAAATGTACATGTAATTATTTCTTTTGACTTTGAATTCATTCTCAACAGGTTATGTCAGCTGGAGAAGTCAAATCCATGGCTCCTGGTATGTTTCCAAGCTTTGTGAAGTGTTCCGAAAGTATTGTGAGAGATATGATGTGACGACCATGATGGTGAAGGTTAATGATGAAGTGTCAGATGCATTTACCAAAAGGGGTTACAAACAGTGTCCAGCTCCTGTTGTCACACTCAGGAAGAGAATCTACTTAAACAAAAACTGATTGGTAAAGTCTTTGCTCAAAAGTTACCTCTTAAACCCTTTCATTCAATGAGTGATGAGGAGAGAATTTCTCCTTACAATATCAAAACAATTTCAAATAGACTAGTGATGAGAATAAAGAAAAATATTAGCTAAGGTAATATTAGTTGGTCCAATACCGAATTCTCCAAACTGAGATCTTAAAAATTGTATGGCCGTGTGTAAGGAGAATTACTAATGAGATCTCAGGGGTGAAAGGGTTAAGTTAGTAAGGAAAGGAGGTAGAAACTGCTTGTCAAATGCAGTATTTTCTGTGCCTTTAGTCAGTAAACAAGTCCCATGTCCATTTTCAGGCAATTATTGGTAGTATTCCATGGTAACTTGAGTTAGGTGGTACAAGCGTGATTGTGCCTTTCACCTTGCTTTGTTGTGTTAGTTATTCGTTTCTTCTTTTTTCTCTTTTCACCTGCATTTAAAAGTTGACTGGGCACCCTAATATCAGAATGAAATTCTCAAAGACACTTCCTACGGTACTTACAGGGGTAATTAGTCTAACTGGAGTTTGCATCATTTCCTTCATTCTCGTGACCTTCATGTTGGGAGAAATTAGATGCTCGTCACTCTTAGGGGTTATAAGGTTAAGTATAGTGTGATTGCCTTGTTTTTCTTCCCAAACATTTCTCCATTTTCACTAACACTGTGAAGACAGTAGACCTATAACAGCTTAGAACGTAACTTAAGTGCGTTCAAGGGTTGACTAGATCTTCTACACTGGTCAGCGGTATGGAATGTTAACTTAAAAATTATAAACTTTGATATGAATGTTATGGTGTTCAATGCGTGCAACGAAACAAACCCGAATTTTTTTTGCTTGGTTTAATTTATTGTGTCATGTGAAAGAGAATACATCATGAGAGTAAAAACCGAAATTGGAAGTACAACATGAACGTTATCACTTCTCAGCGGTGATGGAAGGTGGTGCAAGTTGTTGTTGTTCCCGTCTGTATTGTAATGAATCTTTTTTTATGAATCACGAAAACACGGGAACACAAATTTAGTGCAACTTAATATTACTTACATCTGACACTCAGTTGTTTAAATTTCTATAATTTAAAGATTTCAGATTTGGCAAGTGTTATTTATCGGATAGATTAAGTGTCAGCAAAGGGCTGAATTTTGCTCCAACTGAGGAGAGTGAAACAAGGGTTAGCCGGTTACCTTGTACAGCATATGTGCTTTACATAAAGAAACTTGCGGAGGTTTTCGTAAGAACTAAGATTTATAAACCCAGCACTTGCAACGAAGCGTTAGAAAGTTATTTCGTAGTGAATATAGTAAATAAAAAATTGCATGACCTGCTTGCTATTTTGTGATGTATGGTAATTCTTAATTTTTTAGAATGCTTTCCAAAGTGTTTTCGCTAACGACTTAAGCCCATAATGGTCACAAGATTGTTCGCATTCATGCAATTTCCTTATCTTTTTTACCAGTAAGAATCATATTATTGTCATAGGACGACGTTCGGCCAGACTCTAATGATTGGAGTTCCTTTTATGTAAACGTCGACAACTACCATTTGTTAATCGTAACTAGTACAAACCACACAGGTGAATAGTGCTTTTCGCGCGCGCTGATTGGCTATTGCGGAAGTGAATGACAAGTACCATTCATTTCCCAGCAGTCGGAGCAGCCGACGAGACAAAATCGCGCGTCAAGAGTTTAACTTCCGACCATTCCTTGGTATATTGAACCAAATAAACAATTGTTTTGGTATGTGTATATTACATATTTAAACATTTATTCACCCCAGTGTCGGTGGTGTACTTTCACCTCGCCGCTTCGTGGCTTGGTAAATATCCACCATTATTCACCTCCACTTTGGCGAATATTTGTTAAGTATTGTTTTAGAGTGTATCGTAAGTATTAAGTATTGTTGGAGATCCTTTGAAAATTAAAGAAGTACACGTTAGGAAAGGATCTTAATGCGATGTAGGAAATATAAGCATTAAGTAAAATATTTTCATTTTGAAGTTTTCAGCGTGGAGAACAAAACTTTTCAAACATGCACGCTCGTGAAACTAAGAAAAGTAGCTTTTAGAAAAATGGAGCGGACAGGACGTCGGTAGAAAATTACTTTTCTCCGTTTGCTTCGATGTAGTAAGAAGTCGAATAAAATCTTTTTATAACCAGAAGTGGTTTTTTATTAACCCTTTACACCTTACCATCAGAATTCATATTCTCCATTCTGTTCTCTGTACTTTTACTAAGGTGCTGACATGAAGAATTTGTTTAACAATCAAGAGTTTCTTTAGTTAGTGATCATTTACTATATTCTCATGACGTTAATGTGTGATTCAGTGGTGATATTGTAATGAGAAATTAGATGCTAGTCACTCCTAGGCTAGGTGTACCTTTCTCTTTTCACTTACGAAACACTCATCGTTAAGTACAAAAGGACTATGAAAGCCTGTTTGACGGAAATCTGACGCGGATCCCATGCGCCTGCATAAAACTTTTCATTTCATTCCTGGACGCTCAAAAATTAGAACTAGCTTCGTCATCAAAGAAGACAACACATCGCTGTTGAAGTGATGTGTTTCAGTGACACACTTCTTGTAAAAACCACCGAGAAATTTTCAAGCAGCGTTCGGCGAAATTGACATGGCCACGGCTGTTTCAAAACGCGAAATATCAGAGCACGTTCGCAAAATGGATGCCTTAATCAGTTTGCATGATTGAGTAATCAGGTAAAGAGAGTTTGATCAATTAGTTAATTACTCAATCTGTTGTCACTAGTGCAGCTGCGTGTATAAGGAGTCACAATGAATGTCATCGATGAAGAGATCTATTCAAAAACATAAGGATTCGTGTATATTTAGAAACAATAAATTATTACATGACAAAAGCTTCCTTTGTAATGCTGTTCTCTCTGGCTATCAAAGGAAAATAACAAAACGTGATGACAGCAGTTCAAACGTTGCAAACGACAATCGATCTTTAACTATATGGCGCCAGGCTATATATTATCCCCTCTAAATGTGCATGCGCGAGACGTGACTTTTGATAACCAAACACCGTGACATCAGACAGGGACAGAAATCGTGACGTTACTAGACCCAAATTCAAACCAAGATTAGTTCAATGACGTCACATTTCGTGACATTTTTTGCAAGTCTTAACTAATGTCATGGTGCGTGGTTGGCAATGATAGCCGGCAGTCACCAACACCCTAATCGAAAAAAATACTTCTCGGAACGTTTTCATTTTCAAATCACGTTTCAAGATGATAACTTTTACGAGAGAGTTCAAGAGATGGAAAAAAGGGAGAAAAGTCATTTTAAGGACGATTGCGACGATCTATTTAGAATTTCGTGAAAAATTATTTTAAATCACATTGACGTCAGTTAACCGCTATATTTGCATTTCCTTCTGTTGAAATAAATCCTATTGTAACAAAGCTAGCGAATTTGTCTAATGAAATTCAATTGCGTGAGCGTGCTTCATATTCCTATAATGCACGCTCATGACGTCAGGAAACAAATCCCTCGAGAAAAATAATTTTCCATCGGGTTGAAAATATTATAAAACAATTGCTTCATACGTTAGCGTGCGTTCATCGAGATATGAAGCGCGCGGGAAGTCAGGAGAGCACGAAAGATACATAACAGTTGCTAGAGGCTACGCCTCGAGCAACGCCTCGAGCAACTCTAGCTTCTTCAGTGCTCTCCAAACTTCCTAAGTAGCGCACGCGGCTGAGAAAGGTTCGTAAAATCATTCGCACGGAAAACTTGTACTTTGTCATTAAAAAGTCCGTGAACAAGTGGTATCCTCACAGATCACTGAATTGGTCAATGATAAACCCTACTTTCCAGAACGTCTTAATCCTTGATTGCGGTCAACTGTAGCGCGGTAGGTAATTTTATTTTCAATCGTGATTGCAATAACTCTCAAAGGCGGGTATGAAATTTCTAATTACATAAGCGAAGTGCCACAAAAGATCTGAAGCCCAAACGCCATCGTCATTATCTGGCTTTTAGAGTAATTCATTCCCCTACACCGTATTTTCCATTTTTGACAATAAAATGATCTCTTACCGACAGAGATCATCAGTTTTAAGTTCGGCGAAGTTAGGTTTCAGTTTGTTTAGCTCGCTGGACAAACTTTCAAGAGCCAATATACGAAGTTTAACATAGGGTAATTAAGTGTTATTGAATAAGTTGAAAACGTAAATTAGCCACCTTAAAGAGTTTAAAGTCAGCGCCAACATGGCGACCGCAACTTTTAAGCTCTCTATATTTTATCTAATATCTTACCATTTAGTCACACATCTGCTATTTAATGGCTCTCAAATTATTTCTAATGGGGCCCTAGACTTTGCTAGCGAAACTGGTGTCTCCATGAAGCGAGTTATTCCAAGCAAGTTGCTCGTTTCGGTTTTCTTCGTCGCTAGCTTTCATTATAAGATCTACTCTAGCAAGCCGAGGTCCAAAAGATGCTGTTTTAAATGGCTTAGGTACTACTTCTACAAAGAACGGATTTGGATTTCCCTAGGGATTTGACCATCTGCATGGATGTGGAATCTAACCCAGGAGATATAACTCCCAATTCTGAAGAAAGCTGACGGAGAAATCAATCCTGCATAATTTCATCCACAGGCGGTTATGCAAATTTCCAAAACGCAGAACCCATTGTTTATTCTTCCTAATATCTATTCTCCTTGAAGTCATGTACATCAGTACTGTCCTGGGATGTCAAGAACAGCCTCTCTGACTTGGGAATGGCGAGGCGTAAACGTGGGGTTTGAGCTGGAAATCAAATTAAAGAGCGACATTATAATCTTAATTGCGAATCTACGATCCCTCAGCAATAAGGTCGATGACCTGCAATATGTCGCATAATGTAACAATCCCGGCGCTGTTTGTGTCTGAGAGTCATGGCTGTCGCCGCAAATTCCAGACTCTGCTTAGGCTATGCCGGGGTATAACCTTCTTAGGAACGATCGTACGTCTGCGCCTGGTGGAGGGGTCTGTATTTATTTGAGACAAACCTTACCATGCACTCGATTATTTCAGTGTGAGCAGCAGGATGTGGAATCTTTGTGGCTCTCTTTGAGGCCTCATAACCTACCTAGATCGATCTCGTCAATAATCCTTTGTGTCGTTTACCATTCAACCGCTAACAATAATAATAATAATAATAATAATAATAATAACTTTATCGAAGTGTCAAACCGTGTAGCCTGGGAGAACCCATACTAATAAGGGGACGCATATTAGTATAAAATACAACACAGAATTATATAAAATACAGCACAAAATTAAAAGACTAAGACGTCTACATTAAAATATGAGTATTAAGGTGAAAAAAAAGGTAAAAATGTCTTGTTGAGCAGAGGATACAACCCTTGCAGCCGGTTTCTATTAACTCAGCCAGATCTTTGCCACGAATGCCCCTTTTAAACTCATTAATTATTTTGGCTGATCTGTCATTCGATGACAGCTTCGCCCATAATTTAGGTCCTAAGTGTCGCAGTGAGTGCCTACCATAAGTTACAGAGTTATATCAAGGAGTGGTATCCATACTAGTTCTGTGCAATGATACAACATGATTATAACCATGTCAAATACTGAAATTGGGCTCCTTCTGCAAAAAATTTGCCTGCCATTGAATGGTCAATTTACCTTTTTACTTTGTTTTAGGTTTATTGCACAGAAGCACCATTCAAGATTTTCTGTGGAAAATTTCATGAAATTATCTCAAATAGTTTTTGAACTACACATGTCGAGCTACTCGGGGTTCTATCAAAATGCACTTTGACAGAAAAATGCATTTAAAAGTTGTAATTGGGTTTGAAAACTCTCTGTTGAATCTCTGAGCAGAGGAAGTGTCTTAAAATGCTCTAGCAGCATGAGTAACACCCTCTGCTTGTTGGTTCTTGTCTTCTTTCTTCTTTCTTTGTCCCCTTAGGACCTTTCTCCTCTTTTTCCTTTCGTCGCTGTGTTTGTATTCAGCACCACAAACACGATCCATGTCAAGGCGCCTACACCCCTCTTCTGTGTATTTTCCTGGGGAAATTTTGAGTGCTTTTAGAAGCAGTACGTAATACGCAATACGTCGTCGGCCCCTTACGGCCCTGCCGGGTAAGAGAATGGAGATCAATTCATTTCAAATTAGGATGGACCGGGAACCTATGGCGTGTATTTTCGAACAAATATCAATCAAAACACTGATTGATTTTTCAAAGCGTCATTATATAAAATTTCTTTTTCGACAGTTGGAACCAACAAACGTAAAGATGTTCAAAGCGAAGCGTGTCTGTGTGATCGGTGCAGGTCCCAGTGGTATGTCAGTTCTGTTTCACTTTAATAAACTGAGAAAACAAGGCAAAGAAATCCCTGAAATTGTGTGCTACGACAAGCAGTCGGACTGGGGAGGTCTCTGGAAATACTCCTGGGAAACTGGTAAGTAGTCCTCAATGCGCTTTTACACACTCTTTTAACAACGTTTAAATGGGTGGACTTTCTGGATATAATTCATGTTTCTCAATACGTCGAACGACACGATACCCAAATTTCAGAGCCCGTACGTGTTTCCATTCCAATGATCTTCTGTTGTCTTTCTGATAAAGGCTGCATTCTTTTAGGAGTGGGAATAAGGCTTAGCTGCCGGGACCAGGAATTTTCTGTAAATTTTTTTCTAAGCGTTTCTTCTAAAACATACAGCATCATTTACAAGCGCATTCAAAAGGGCGAGAAGAAAATGGTAGATTGTGAGGAGAGTGAACCATCTAAACAAAATGGAAAGGCAATGTGACAAAAATCATAACTGTTCTAAATTTTATCATAGATTAGAAAGGCTGCCTTGAGAAACCACTAGGTCTGTATGCATACTGAGGCACAGGGTCCAAGGGGACAATGACTTGAAAGAGAAATAAAAAATACACATCTTTTTTGTCAGGTATCGATCAGTTTGGCGAACCCGTCCATGGAAGTATGTACAAAGGCCTCTGGTCTAATAGTCCGAAGGAAGTTAATGAGTTTCCTGACTACACTTTTGAAGAACATTACAAAAAGCCAATTCCATCTTTTCCACCGAGAGAGGTTCTCTATGATTATCTGAAAGGTGCGTATTTTTCTTATCTCCACGACTTACCTGCTGGTTAGCTCTCCGATCGCGTTTTTTGTTGTTGTTGTTGTTGTGATTGGTTTCCTCAATTTCGTGATGAAAAGAAAACTATAAAGTGATTGTAGACGAGTGACGTATAGCTTGACAAATTGAAAAACACCGGAGCAGTTTTCAATTGCTTGTCGAAATACCAAAACCAGAGTTATCACGAAAGCCAATCAGGTGAAAGGTTTCCTTTATATTCAGCCAGAAACTGGCAATCTGCTAAAGAGCGGGAAAACGCGGGTGTCCAAGTCACGAATGGGTTTGATCTTCGTCTGATTGATGGCACAGAACGAAGTAAAGGCAGAACCAAACTTATCCCGGATTATTTTCGAAACTTGATTGATAATTGCTCCACTAGTACGTAGCTTAACAATGACAGCATTTCTCTTTAATCTTCAATCAGGTCGTTGGACCAAAGGCGATTTTCGCCATTTGATTCATTTCAACCATGTCGTCCGCCAAGTGACCTACAATGATAACACTGACGACTTTTCAGTTGTTGTCAAAAGCCTTGTCGAGGACAAAGACCTTCCTGTTCAGAAGTTTGACTACCTTATCGTGGCGACCGGTCACTTTTCTGTGCCGAGCGTTCCCTCTTTTCCAGGGATTCAAGAGTTTCCTGGCCGCGTGATGCACTCACACGACTTCCGAAATGCCTATCAGTTCCAGGGACAGACGATCCTTATAGTTGGCTCCAGCCATTCCGCTGAGGATATCGCTTTGCAAAACCTCAAATATGGCGCCAAGAAGATCATTTGTTCCTATAAGACCAGACCGATGGGCTTCAAGTGGCCCCCTGAGATCACTGAGAGACCAATGCTAACCAATATCGAAGACAAAACTGTCCACTTCAAGGATGGTACCACTGCCGATGTGGACGCCATCATTTTGTGCACCGGCTACTACTTCCACTTTCCATTCCTTGAAGAGCGCCTCCGACTGAAGACCAGGAATATCTTGTACCCTGCCGGGATGTACAAGAATGTACTGTGGACTGAGGCTGGCAACAACAAGTTTTTCTACATTGGAATGCAAAACCAGGTCTACAGCTTCACCATGTTCGACGCGCAAGCCAAGTGGAGCGTTAATTGTATCACAAGGGAGCTCAAACTTCCTGACAAGGAAGCTATGGAGGAGGATATAGCGAAATGGATCGCAAAGTAATAAGTTATGGATCAATTTTCCCTGGTTTAATGAATGAATTATGTAAAATTCTTTTTTCGGTTTTGCCCCACCTTGATTGCTTTAGAAAACTAGCGTCATCCTTCAAAATAATCAAAGGAAACTAAAAGAAATCGCGACTTGTATTTTAGATTCAAAGCTCATCGCTCACTCGCATTTTCTTGCCATTAACCCTTTAACTCCCATGAGTGACCAAGACAGAATTTCTCCTTACAATATCAATAAAACACCAACCAGATAAGAGATGAGAATTATAGAAAAATATCAATTTGGGGATAATTAGGTGATTCAATACTTAATTCTCTAAACTAACATTATAAGAATTGTATGGTTGACAATAAGGAGACTTGCAAATTTAATCTGATAGTTAAAGGTTTAGGCCAGTTTACGCGATTTTGCTTTGAGTTTTCACTTGCCACTTTTCTCTTTGATACTTTGATTCTAATGTTACAACAACCACAATCAATTAGAATGCGCTCAATAAGCCTTCATCTTCTAACTTTAAAAAATACTTCGTCGCTGTTTAAATTAAATGAAATCCACAACGTGTAGATATTTGGCAATCTTGGATCACAATTTTCTTTCTTTTTAGTTACTGGCTGTAAACTTAAAATAAAAAAATTCATTCGAGCAAGAGTGACACGTAACGGATCAGTTACAGAACATGTCAAGAAAACGTGGTTGAGAGGAAATAAACGTTGCCCACCCTCCCCAAAAAACAAAATATAAAAAGCCCCAATAACAAAAACGTTTGTCCATCTGGGATCCGCCACTCTACCATTCACTCACCACATTTTATTTTCTCCATTTATTTATTCCTTCATTTATCTATTTATTCTCATTTCCCATTATTTCAGAATGGATGAAGTGAAGGACTATCACGGTGCCGTAGACTTTCAGACTGAATATTTAGTCGATATCGCCAAGGATGCAGAGTACGGATATGACCTGGACACCACCCAGCAGTTCTATGACTGGCAACAACACAAACGTGAGAACATCCTCACTTACAGAGATCGAAGCCACGCAAGCAAGTTTACTGGAACCCAGTCCCCAATTCACCACTCTACATTTATGGAAGCCCTTGATGACTCGATGGCGACTTTTCTGAACGCATCTGAGCCCTAGAGTACTACTTGAATGGAAACAAGTTAAGCGACTCTGAAGTGATTCTTGCACTGGTGTGGTTGTTAAAAGTGCCAAGGACTGTAGAATCATAGGGAAAAGATTATGTTGTAGTAAAAACACGTTTCATTCCTAAAACAGTTTTTGTTATCATGAATATACTAAGTTAGTAGATGTGGGTACTGATATCAAATGTTTTGTTTGAATAGCGTGCAAAGTCTTAATCTTTGTCTATATCCTCGTTTTACAGCCACAAAACGGAGACAAAACAACTCTTAAGAATCTGTGTTAATGGATATTTCCCAGTTTCGAGCTTTAAGATTAAGGTTTGAGAAAAGTAGCATTAGATCTCCTACTCTAGCCATTGAGACGTGGAGGTTAACTTTAAGAACGATTTTACGAGTTGAAGCGACTTAAACAGTGTTCAAGAAAGTGCATTAAAACAAACCCAAACCTTTTCAGTTTTCCTCGAAGGGGGGTACGTTCTAAACAATCTGTGGTAATGCGTCGATGGGGGGTGTTGCAGAATAATTTGGTTTTATGACAGGCGGCCTGTAAAATGCCTAATCTCGACGAATCGAATCGAATCGAGCACCATGCCGAAAAGAATAAGATGCAAAAATTATTGCCGATCGGAATGGATCGATCGATTATTGCAATCGGAACCATGTGGTTACTCAATATTTGTCAGGCAAGATACAGTTTCGTAGTACTGCCTCAGCCTTCAGTTTCAATTTTCAGCAGTCATCAACAGTGCCTTTTAAGCAAAGGCAGACAGGACCAGGAATATCAAAGCACCCAGTGACAGAGTGCGATAATAAAGTAGAAATCCGCCCAGTTCAATCACAATTGGCCATTTTTTGTCTCCCCTGCACCAATTTTTAGAAAATATTCATCGGACTGTAATTTCTTACTCTCATTTCCAAATGTAATCAGTTTTGGGTTAGTAACATTTTCCAATCCTGAATTATTTCAGTGACGGTAGAACTTTTAGAATACTAGGTTGTGAAAATGGTAAGAGTAAATGGAAGATAAATTGAATGCGTAATATCCATCTCTACCGCGTTGTTATCACACAGTAGAGGTAGTGTGTGATTTCAAACAAAAATTACGAAAATCCCGGTTTTGGTTAAAACAACCTGCGATTGCTGATTATTAAAGGCATTTACAAAAATTTCAAAATTACGAGACAGAACCATTCGTCCTGTTGCTTAAGTTACAAAATCCTTCGCTATGTCCCTATAAAAACATCTAAACTTTTCTCTCAAACAAATTAAGAGACGATGTATAAGCTCAACCATTTGAATTTTAAACTCAAAACGTGTAACTTCGTGTCAGGCAAGGAAAGTTTCATTATTTGCAACATGTGCATTTCCTGAGTGTGCCGAACAGAGTGCTGGGCTTGAGGCAATATTACTTGACATGTGCGTTTCTGTAAGTGTCGAATACGGTGCAAGACTTGTATTCAGCCTTACTTGAAATATACGTTTCCTGTGTGTGCCGAATATAGTGCGAAACTTGAGGCAATCCTGCTTAACATATGCGTTTCTGTGCGTGCTGAATAGAACGCGAGTGTTGTAGTCAATCTTACTTGACTTGTGCGTTTTGTGCGTCTTTGTGCGTGCCGAATAGAGTACGAGACTAGACGTCAGCCTTAACTAAGATGAGCATTTTGTGTGTGTGCCGAATAGAACACGAAACTTGTAGTCAATCGCACTCGACATGTGCGTTTTCTGTGCGTGCCGAATAGAGTACGAGACTTGAAGTCAATCTTGCTTAAATGTTCGTTTTGTGTGTTTCGAATAGAATACGAGTGTTGCAGTCAATCTCACTCGACATGTACGTTTTTTGTGCGTGTTGAATATAGAGCGAGATCAGTAGTTAGTTCTACTGACTGAAAGGTGTGGTGCGAGTTTTTCCTCAAATACCGAAACCAACTCTTTTGGAAGAGCAACTCTGATAAGCTCGGATATAGGGCAAACCAGGACTCCAAAGAAAGGGTTCTATGTTACTTGGAAAACGAAAAAAGGTGTGGTGTTGATTGCAAATAGGCCCCAAACTTAGGGTTCATTACGTATTGTTAACCTGCGAAGAATTAAGTATGATCATCTTTCATTACGCAACGTTATGTAACTAGCAGCGAAAATATATTCAGTTGTTCATGTTTCTTAGGTTAAATTAAGTTAGTTAGTAGTTGTGTATCTAACGAAAAATTTTTTATATCCTTTTTAAAACGTTGTTCTTTGCTTAAACACAACAAAGGAGCGGTAGGGATATGTGTGCGCCACCTCGAGAGAAATCGAACTTTCGGTTAAACTGATGATTTTCCTTTTACATATATATTTTGGAGGTACTCACCGAGGAAGCGATAAAGTTCCTATTCATGGAACGGGAAAGTTGTGACTATGATATAGTTGTGGGTAAGGTGCAACGAAAGGAAGAGGCGTTTAACAATGAGCTGCTTCCAAAATTAAAACATCCATTTATGGCAGTCAAAAAAGGGAGAGGTAGATTCGAATATCATATTAAATGAATTCGAAGAGATTTGTCGAGGCAACTCCTCGAACAATAAGATATGGTGATGTCCCTTGCCTGGCGATGGGACTTCTGAAGATATGGTCGCGGTGATGCTCGCAATAAAGCAGAAAATTAATATCATGAGATTATTGAGAAGCGCGCATGCACTCTTCTGGCATTCTGATAAGTTATTACTCGTTTTGACAAAAAACGAGCAAGGAATGAAAGCATGCAAAACACTCGTCTGGCATCCTGATAAGTTCGTTTTGACAAAAAATGTGCGAAGAGGATCGCTTGCAAATAACTGACGGGATTCTTAATGTATCTAAACAGCTCAAGACAGTCCCATAAGGGAAAAGATATGAATTGCTGTTGCGTTGAAAAGTCATCAGAATCCCGATATCGCACGGTATTAAACAAAACGAAATCGTTGGCAGGGTTCTTTTAGGTTCGCAAGTAGTTTCTTTATCGGCCATCACATTCTTTGCTATTCAAACATTTCTTAACTTTGGAGAATATTACAACCTTATCTTTTCCTAATATTTGTATTATCTCTCCCTTGGAAGCATATTTCAATTACACTACAAAGCCATTTGTCAAAGTAAATAACATTTTCATTATAAGACCTATTTGTTGTTCTTGTTCTGTTGGAAAAATTGTCGATACCTAAGTTCAAATAACGCTATTTGAGTAATGTTTTATGTGGTAAAACTAGAGATGGATAACTCGCAAAAAGTTCTTTTTAAGAAGGTAATTAATTATGGGCGATCAGACAACAAGTGATGCGGTGTAGAAGTAAGGTGAGGTATTTTTATTGAGAATTTGACTTATTTTTTTTATTCCTAAGAGCGGTCGTAAATATTCCCATATAAACTCTTATAATTTCGCCATCACCCTTATTTCGGAAGATGATCGATCACCTCACAGCTGGAGCTTGGGCTGCCTGTGGTTTGGTTAAGAAGATACCAGGAATCACGAAAACACAAAAACCCCAGTCCAACCCAACTTCAGATCACGTTTAGCTGACTCTCAGTCAATTAAATTTGTAATCTTAAAGATTTAATATTTGGCAAGTAAATTTTCTCTTCTTATTATCCGTAATAATCACATAATGATGGTCATAGGACTGCATCCAATCCGTCTCTGTTAATTGGATTACCTTAAACTTCATATGTAAGTTTCCTGAGCAATCTTCTATTTGTTTCAGAGTGTAACATAAGTGATAAGTACTGTTAGCGATCCTAAGATTTTTAATGAGGTAACCACAAGGAAAGGATTTAAATGTAAGTTAAAGAAAAACCTAAGCTTAGGATAAAGGGGATTTCTTCTAACATGCACGTCCGTTTCGATGCAGACAGTAGTCGAATAATCATTTAAAAACAAAAACTTTTAATCAAAATAATTGGTTGTTTACTTGCAATGAATTCGTCAGGTGGCGATCATGAGTTTTTTTCTTGAGCTTAGTGACATTATAACCGCCATGTTAATGTGCATTTTATCAGAAAAATTCGTTGTTTACGTGCGATGAATTCGTCTGGTGGTGATCAGGAGTTTTTCCTTGAGCTTAGTGACACTAAAACTGCCCCTAGAGAGGCAGCATCCGCAGGATTTTATCAACAATGTTCCAAATAATGCTTAGGACTGCTACATGCTCCCTTCTTTGATTATAAACAACTTGTCGTAAATGCAACAAGACGAAGGCCTGTTACAAGTTGATCGCACGCGCTAAATGCCGGCCGCAAGCCTGCATTACTTTCCCTTCCCATCCGCGTGCTGGTGTCAGCCGGTGTTTTTGCTTTTTTTGTTTGTTTTTCTTTCTGTTTTTTGTTTTGTTTTCTTTTCTTTTCCATTCGCTCCAGGGTCGATAAGACCATCGAAATAAGAAAATCCCCAAGTGTTATTTATGTGAGACAGGATTACTTCGTACCCGCACTTTGTACACTAGGACACAATAGGGGCCAGCTACCTTTTCAAAATCTGGTTCCAATCTTGGTTTAATTATGTCACGTGTTTGACCCTCTCAGGATATATCGACATCTTAATTTACGTTATTGTCTGAGATGTGTGCGATCGTCAATAGTTTCACGAAAACCCTAATTGTAAAAAGAACTGTCGAAATTATTTTGTTTTCAAACTACGTTTAAAAATGACAAAAAGAATGGAAAGAAAAATCGCTCATGGGACGAATGCGTGACATTTATTGAGGATATCGTGACAACGTGATGCAAATCACGTTCAAGATTTATTTGCATTTGGCTTCCTAAGAGTGAATCCGTCTGATTTAAAGACGTAACGCGCATTACTCAAAAGGTCTAGAAAATTAATTAGCGATCGTCTTACTTAAAACTGGAGCTTTGTCTTAAAGTTACAGTGGTATTTATCACAGATTACTGAGTTGCTCACTGATAAGCCAGAACGACCTCTCCTTGATTGCAGTCAACTGTAGCAAGGTATGTAATTTTATTTTCAATTGTGATAACAATGATTCTCAAGTCGGCCATGAAACTTAAACCTATATATGCGCAGTGCCCACGGCCAAAGCCCTGAGGCTACAATATCAACGTTTTTTTTTTTTGTTTTTTGGCTTTGGGCGTTAGTTATTGGTCTCGAATGTATTCTTATTTTGTTTTTTGACGATGCAATGTTACCGACCGAAAGAGCATCAGTCAACTCAAGGATTAAGCTCACTAGGCAAACTTTCAAGAGCCAATATAATATAACCATGCTTGTCATACGTCGCAAGATGCGTTTGAAATCTCAGCAATTCGCCACGTCGAAACGTCGAAGCATGCATTGTTTATAGTAGAAGGAAATTGTTTGAAACGAGGCCACATGCGCTGAATGTAAGAAATATAACGAAAAGTAACTGATAAATTTGATCATTCCGTCATCTTTTAGGAACCGAAAGTTAAGATGATGTGATGATAAATTTTCCGCATTCATTTAACTTTTAAGTTAACGGACAAAAGGAACCCGCAGAAGCCGAATTTACCAATGAATTTACACTCCTCAGTTTGATAAATGCGCAACAGCACGATTATTAGACACCGATAAATATTTCTCAAACGAAGTGACTTAAGTGTTAGAAATAACTCTCACACCGAGATTCAACTCACAGACGATCTACCTCACCTGAATTCCGGTCATTTTATTAACGCTAAATTCGAGTTTATGTTTCCCCTAATCATGGAAGTGATAATTTGGTTTTAAATGAAACCATATCCCCTTGCCAGTTTTTTTAACCTACTTCTCTCTACCTCCCTGCTTGAAAATGCTGTGATATTGCTAGGAGGATAAAATTAGCTTTTTGTCACTCCTGGGAGTGAAAAAGGATTTTTAAACTTACTTTTCATTACCTTCTGCTCTAAAATGTTTTGGTATTGTTAAGAGAAATTAGGCTTTGGTCACTCCTGGGGTGAAAAGGGTTATTCAGTCAAAAAGTTTGCTACAAAAATTACTATGAACTGTAATAACATTGCCCTTGAAGGGCTACTGACGGAATGAATTGCACTTGCACTGTAATGGAACTAAAAATACTCTTTGAAATAATTTTGGTCAACTGAATGTAACCCTTGCTTAAGTGTTAGCCTTGTTTACTCGTTGCATGTTGTTACGTCTAGTCGGAGCATCTCGTAAAGACGGATAAAGCAACATACGACAGCTGAGTTTTACACGGCGTTGTATGACCCTTGTATGGTTCCTTGTGCTTTTAAATTTAAGTCCCTTACTAAACATAAGCATCATACGGACAAAAATTGGCCAAATATTGAAGACTTACTTTACCACTTTCTAGACATAAATCTGCTACTTTTTTAGAGTCAACTATTTCAAAAATGCCAAAAAGGGAAAAACAAATGGAATATGGAACGCGTCATTCGTCACAATATCCACAAAATCAGTCAATCAATACTTGTACGGCTTCCTCCTAAACCTTCAACAGGCGCTAACGGAATGAGTGAGTGCTACTAATAAAGTGCTAATGTACTTTCACCGCCATGAACTACACCGCAGAGGGCTGCAATAACCATTGCAGTGGGTATTTCGGTGCCTCTGAAAGAGTCTTAATAAGGTTTAACCGAAAGCCATCGGACAGTGGAAAATCAAACCGGCGTCAAGCGTCAAATAGGATAAATTTACCATAAATAATCCAAAAAGAAGCTTATTATAAGCCATTAAAGGTCCTTCAAATCACACTATTTTGGCCGCTTGCCACGAACACGATCTTGTGGAATCTTCATACTGTTAAGGTTATCTCGAGGTTTACAAACATATTCTCTTTACAGTTATATTTATTAATATTTGCCCTTGAGGTTACAGTTTTAAAATATCAACATTCAACTGAATAATCAAATATTAAAAATAGCTTACCACGGTAACGTTGATAATTTGTTTCTGGCCACGCAACGCCGTGCAATTTCCGCCATCCGACAAAATCAAAACTAAAGCAAGAACTGAAGCTGTTGTTAGCTCTTTTCATAAAAGTGGATAAAAAAACAACTGACCGATACAGGAAACGAGCCTCTATCGGACCTATAGAGGAAAACCACATACACCTTTGGGAGATTTCGCCAAGATAGATTGATTCCATAGTATCGGCGACTCGATTTTAAATTCTGGCTCGGTTCATTTGAGCTCCAGATGTGCCGGATAGTGAATCTACTGAAAGTTAAAACGGACAATTACAGTCTAACAACCCAACAATAACTCGAGTTGGAGCGGCACTACGGCTTTTTTTCGGAGACAGAGAGAGTGAGTTATACGGTGAGAAGTGTTCTAAGATGTTGACTTCTGTAAATATGCTACTGAATGTCCATTTTAAGTATTTATTGGTGGAACGAAGAGCTCGCGGTATGAGCTTAAAAAATTGCAGTGTAATACCCAAACCGTTTTAGTTTTAAAATTTTTTTTTCTTCAGCGAGGAAGTGCAAAGCGAGCGCTTTGTGTCCACTACCAGTAGTTTCCCGCAGCACTTATTTCTTTCACGCACAACTCAGCAGCATTAGACGCTCGAACGAAGTTTGAAGAGAGGGGACCTGGGGTGGCAACAGTTATTTTGTAGCTGGTCGGGGAAAGGTCTGGGACATCCTTTCCTAGACAATTCAAACATGCTCTATTTTCTTACGGCATATTTGGGAAAGCTTATGTCACTTTCAAGCAATATGAAAGCCAATTCCATCTAGATTTGCATTGTCTTATAAACTGATAGCAACAGTGGTGCCATGGCTTTAGACTGCGTAATTATTTGCGTCTTTTACAGGCGAACAAAGAAAAGCACAAGGCAAGCGCGTGACTAGCCTACGTGTAACCGTACCCTCTCTCGCTTACGTTTCACCTTGAGGGGGAGGGTAAGGCTACAAGTTCGCGCTCGCCTGGTCCTTGCCTCCGTTTAACGAAAAAATCGCCTGCAGGCTACCACTCTTTCTACGGGCCTACCAATGATCGATTATTGCAAAAATTTCAAGAGGTAACCTCACTTCGTTAGGTCTGAGTATTGTTCATAATGCACATTAAAGGAAGAAAATACTTATTGTTGATTTAAAAACACAATAACCGTCAGCCGGCTAAGACGCTGAATTGAACTGTCAGCCGTCAAAGTCGCCGAAAAAAAACGTCACCCGTCACCGCTTTCTTTAAGTCGTCTGCGTGTTTTGCTTTAAAAATACCAACTTAGACAACAAAGCCTGATACGAAAATAATGTTTGCGCGAGACAGAACAATGCCCCGAAGGAAATAACTTGTCTTGTAACTCTGTGTTTTTGAGACTGACTTTATCAGAAAAAGCCAAGAAAAAATTTAAGCGGACACAATTATCAAACCTAATAATCCAGTGAAAAGAGAAGCGTCATAGGGCAGCCAACTTGATATGCAAGAGAGTTTGCATTTGTGCAAATAACTTGATGTTCTTAAAAGAAACATGCTACGACCCAGTATTGTTCAAGGCGCAAACTTCGGGTCAAACAGTTGACAGAGGTTACTATTGTTCTGACTAAGACGACGCTTTATGTTAAAAATATTGCGAAATTAAGAAACAGAAATCCAAACATAACCTTATTCATAAGCTGACACTTGTCAAATGCTATAAAAAGATTATCACAAGGGGGTGAGTAGCTTCTACGGGAGAAGAAGAAAACAACAGTAATTAGTTAGTGATAAACATATGAAAAAAGACATCCAGAATTTGAAGTTCCTTTTCTGAATATCGTCTAGATTGTCACAGAAGCAAACAAACATACTCAGAATGTTAATTTTAATTTTTTTCTAAAACTTTATCACTCCAAAGAATTCTAAGGACTTGACCCTAAAGGCACAACGTAACAATTTCCCCACCCCCATCAACTGCTAGCAAAGTAAATTAATAGGAGTATCTATTCTCAAATATCCCTCTTTTCGGCGACAGTCACAACTGGCGCGGGTAGGTGTTGTCCTCGAGCAGTTCTGAATTGGAATTATCAGAAATTTTGTTGGGTAAGTTTCCACCTAAACGTTCCTAGGAATCTCAATTTTGACCAGCTCACGAGAGTATAAAGTGAGAGTACCGATTACAGGTTCACGGCCTACATGAGCCACCTGCACTTACCACTTGCCTAACTCGTGCGTACTACGAGAACTATTAGTAAGATTTTATTTCATGCGGATTCGAGTTAACTGAGTTATTTGAGAGACGATGACTTTCCTTTCCTCTTGGAATGCGAAGCTAAAGAATGTTCTTTTTTTTAAACACAATCAGATATCTTCATTTGTCTGGCACCCTAAAGCTATCCGGGTTACTTCGTGCAATGAAAACTCTACGGCCTCCAACGGAAACCTCTTAGTTCCAGTTAATGAAGTGTGTCGTTCACTTGCGTAATAGGAAGTTCAAGCTGTCAGGGCGGCGACGCCTGTGAAAACATCGCTTAAAAATTGAAGTTTTGTTTCTCCTGCATGTGTATTTTACGAGTGTTCGATTTGTTTACTGTCTATAATGGCGCCAGATCTCCCCTGCAGCCCAACACGGGAATGCGGCTCAGAGTTCAAAAAAGTGAATAATTTGTTTTTGTGGTTCTCGTTCTAAGAATGCGCAAATTTAGGCGATTTCATCCTTTTCTTTTCAATAGGGCGTCCTGGGAATGTGAAGAGTCTTAAAACGCACTCGTTAAGCTACTGTTTAGTTCATAGAAAATTTCATTTCGCCGCCTTTTCGTCGCCGTGTCCGTCGTAGTCCTCTTAAAGTCTCTAATAGCAACCTGCGAACGACGAAACAATTCAGTTCCAAAAGTTGTGTAAGGAATAATAAGCGAGAGATTGGAGATACGATAAGCGGCACTAGGTAACATTACATTGCAACAGTAGAAAAATTTTTCAGAATATTGGTGAGTTTTCAAGAGGAATACTGCATTCGTGGTCAGTTCTACCGGAGTGAAAATTGTCGATCAGTAAGGGGTGCGAAGCAATCGAGATTTGTTGTGCCGGAGACACAACACTATTGCCAGACTTGAGCACATCTTACTGTTTATTTTTTCTTTCTGAAAATTACTGCCACCAAGAAACCTAACACCCTGCATGAACTGCAAAGCTCATCATACTGAACGCAAGGACACTCACGTAAACTTAACATCTTGAAATAGCGAGTCGTTTCCCTAGCAATAATATAGTGCTTGCACTGACTTTTAAAAGCTCTTCAGAAACACACAAATGCAACTAGGTTTTCTGTTTCTGTTTAAACCAAACTGACATGTAAAACGACACGGATGTTTATGGTAGAATAACACCGAAAGCTTCTTTAAAGACAATGATTCCACTCGATTTTTGTCGCTTTTCTTTTGATGTATTTTTATCCATTTATTATTTCTTGTTGAAATGTAATATTTCGATTGTTGTCGGCCCTGGCGTGACTAAATCTTCGTCGCGACACATCCTAGGCCTGTTTTGACATAAACGTCAGCTTTTCCAGAGTCTCCTTCAGATTCTCTGATAACACTGATGTCCATCAGTGTGAAAACAATAAGGCTGCTTTTGTGGAAAAAACTGAATTTATAATATACCCCAGCAAATTGAGATGATTTTGTTTTTTTCCCGTTGTATGGCCAAACCGTCAGTGTTTCTTAGGTCAACTCAGGAGTTTGCGTAATTATCAAACTGAAAAGAAAACAATGTTCTGCAAATACAAGTCATGTTGATTTAAAAACAACCCACTCTACAAACATAGCAAGGGTCGGTCGGTGAATGGTCAAGATCTGAAGTTTCTCGTTTCTGTCATTAAAGTTAAAAATAAAGCAATTCAGAGAGTTAGGAATGACCTGTGAATGAATGCGTTGACATTGGAATTATGAAGTAAAGTCGTTATCTTTTCGCGTTGCAATGTCCGTTTTGTCAATACTTCCTCATTTTGAACACTGAGAATTTATCAACCCGCCTTTTCTATAAGACCTCCACTCCCGCTTGGACTCGGAATACTTAAGAAAAGATGTCCTTTAGAGTAGTCTCTTCTAAATTTAAAATTTGTAATTTTTTTTTCGTGCACTTTGCTTTTAAATTACCAAGTTTCTGAGATTCTCTAAAAGATCATCCTCTCGTGTGAGACTGCAGTACAGCCAAAGACATCCAGTTAAGCCTTTCTTTCTTCTTCATTTTTCAAAAAACCAAAAGCAACTTGGAAAATGCAAGTAAAGAAACGATCCTCTCAATGAGCTGTAATTAAAGAAACTGCAGGAAAGAATCCTAAAGAAAATTCAGGCTTCGCTGGGATTCTTACCAAGATACTAACTGGGCGTGTCACCACCAACTGAGTTACAAAGCAACATGTTAGCCTGCAGTGCAGGCGTTTTATCCTCCCCCACCCCTACCCCTCTCCTTACTTTTGACCGTCGACAGCCCCCTTGGTACAAATTTCTTTCTCTCCCCAGCCTTCCGTTGCCATTAAAATCAAAGATGGCGGCCATAAGTTTCGTTAAGAAGACACTGAACACTCGCCAAAATTACGCCTGCTCTGCAGGCTTACCAAATGTAGAAAGTAAAGCAAATTTTAGTGAGAACTTCTTTCTCAGAGAGAGATCTGCTCACAATTAAATCAAATTAATTCATAGTTTAATTTTGATCATTTTTGAAGATACCACTAATGCTATATTTTTTTTTTCGACAGTTTGAACCGATAAACATAAAGATGTCTAAAGCGAAGCGTGTCTGTGTGATCGGTGCAGGTCCCAGTGGTATGTCAGTATTGTTTCACTTCAATCAATTGAAAGAACAAGGCAAAGAAATTCCTGAAATTGTGTGCTTCGACAAGCAGTCAGACTGGGGAGGGCTCTGGAAATACTCCTGGGAAACTGGTAAGTACATAGTTTTCAGGGGCACGTCGACACACTCTTTTACAGGGCCTCTGTATCTATTCATTTGATCTTGTTATGTCCTTCTGGTAAAAAATAGCATTTTCTTAGTGTAGATGAGGTTTAGCCACTTGGAGGAGGAGCCAACTGTGTAAAACGTTCCTTTTGTTTTCTTCTTTAACGTGCAGCGTCGACATCGCACCTAAAATAGCGCCGCCAGGAATGTGGAAAATAAGAGTAGGACAATATGAGCTGATCAGTGCTTCTGAGTTAGGGGGAAGGCAGAGAACATAAAAAACATGTTTTTTTGCAACATCTTAGAGTCGATTTGAAAAGCGGACGTGGTAGACCATTTGTATGCATACTGAGAAAAAAAGGTTAAAGCAAACAATTATTTGAATTGAAGAAAAATGAACACAATTGTATGATTTAATTCTTTTTTTGTTATTGTTGTTTTCAGGTATCGATCAGTTTGGTGAACCCGTCCATGGAAGTATGTACCGAGGCCTCTGGTCGAATGGTCCGAAGGAGGCTTTAGAATATCCAGACTACACGTTCGAAGATCATTTCAAAAAGGCAATTCCATCCTTCCCACCCAGAGCGGTTCTCTTTGATTATCTACAAGGTAAGTAACCTTTCCATCTCAACAAGTTACCTAATGGTTAGGCTCTGCTCCTGATTTCGATCACGCTTATTCATTTATTTATTAATTTTTTTTTTCATTGTTGTGACTGGTTTTCCCAATTCCGTGACGAAAAAGAATAATAAAGCAGGCCTATCTTTTAAGAGCAAAAGTAGCTGTAGACAAGCGATGTAGAGGTTATCGAATTAACACACAGCTATTGGCGCGTAACTTAACAATTTTTCTATTACTGAATCTTTTATCAGGTCGTTGGACTAAAGGCGATCTTCGACACTGGATTCGTTTCAATCATGCCGTCCGCCAGGTGACCTACAATGATGACACTGATGACTTTTCAGTAGTTGTCAAAAGCCTTGTCGAGGACAAAGACCTTCCTGTTCAGAAGTTTGACTACCTTATTGTAGCGACTGGTCACTTCTCTGTGCCGCACGTTCCCTCTTTTCCAGGAATAGAGGAGTTTCCTGGTCGCGTGATGCACTCGCACGACTTCCGAAATGCCTATCAGTTCCAAGGCCAGACGCTCCTCGTTGTCGGCTCCAGCTATTCCGCTGAGGATATCGCTATGCAAAACCTCAAATATGGCGCTAAGAAGATCATTTGCTCCTACAAGACCAGGCCAATGGGCTTCAAGTGGCCCCCTGAGATCACTGAGAGACCACTTGTAACAAAGATCGTGGGCAAAACTGTCCACTTCAAGGATGGTACCACTGCCGATGTGGACGCCATCATTTTGTGCACCGGCTACTACTTCCACTTTCCGTTCCTTGAAGAGCGCCTCCGGCTGAAGGCCAGGAATATCTTGTACCCCGCCGGGATGTACAAGAATGTGCTGTGGACCGAGGCTGGCAACAACAAGTTTTTCTACATTGGAATGCAGGACCAGTACTACACTTACACCATGTTCGACGCGCAAGCCAAGTGGACCGTTAACTGCATCACAGGGGAGCTCAAAGTCCCTGACAAGGAAGCCATGAAGAAGGACATTGAGAAATGGATCGCAAAGTAATAAATTATAGAGCAATTTGCGAGGGCGAATTGCTGCACGGATCTTCGCCCCTTCAATCTCTTTGACTGCTCTAGAAAATTTGGCGTCGCCCTTAGATAGAAACGGAAACCAACCGCGACTCAACCAATCAGAATCAAAGCTTAACCCAAAATCATTCATTGCACAATCGCGTTTTCCCGTCATTATGCCAGATTGCTTGTGTTTACTTTGAGTTTTCATCGGCTTCTTGTTCCTTTGATACTTTTATTCAAATGTTACGACATAAACACTCAATCGAAATGCACTCAACAGGACCTTTTCTTGATACGTTGAAAACAGCTTCGTTGCTGTCGAAAGGGAGACCCGAACGTGTAGATATTTAGTAATCCTGGCTTAAAGTATTAAATATATTCCTTTGTTTTTAGATAAGAGCTGCAGACTTCAAATAAGCGCACCAAAAAATTTCATTAGAAGAAAAGCGAACACTTAACAGATCAGTTACAGAACCTGTCACGGATTATACTGAAAAGGAAGTTTTTCATTTTTTCCTTTATAATTTCAGGATGAACGAACTGAAGGACTGCCACGATGATATAAATTTCCAGACTGAATACTTGGTCGACATCGCCAAGGATGCAAACTACGGATATGACCTGGACACCGCCCAACAGTTCCATGACTGGGAACATCACAAACATGAGGACATCCTCACTTACAGAGATCGAAGCCACACCAGCAAGTTTACTGGAACCCAGTCCCCAATTCACCACTCTACATTCATGAAAGCCCTTGATGACTCGATGGCGACTTTTCTGAACACCAAACGCTGAAATACTACTGGCTGGAAACAAATAAGTTAGGCGTTTCTGAGGTGATTATTGTTTTAGTGTGATTTTTAAAAGCACCAAGGACTATAGAGGAAAAAGGTTATGTCGTTGTGAAAAAACGTTTTATTCTTGAGAGAGGTGTTGTTAGGATTGAGATACTTCGTATACTGAAACAAATTTTTAAGAATCTGCGGTACTAAATCATGATTTCGATGTAAAACATAAAGTGGTAGGTTCTGAAAAATAGCTTCAATCGTTTGAAAGTTAAATGATTTAATAAACTGACAGCGAAAATCATTGTGGAAAAGAGTGTCGACTTTAGTTCCATGTTTACTTCCTACTAGCTCAACAACTCCCAAAAAGGGAGAGAGTACGATGAAATAATCGTAGGGACCTAACCGATTATAACCAGCTTCATCTTTTTCTCCAAAAGTTGTCTCTGTTTTCCTGGAGAGAGATCCTCAGCCATCTCTTAATCACTGCGATTTTTTGTGAAGGCTCAGACAGTTACGGGAGAACTAGCACGTTAGATCTTCACTCCCGAGTTAGCTTAGGCAGATTCGTCCTTAACTACTATATTTAAAAAGATCGTGACAATGGTTTTAAGTGCAATCTCCTCAGTTAAAACCTAAAGTGGGAAGCGGTTAAAAACAGATGATAGACACCTTTCGTATCCATCTTGCAAGATTTGACATAAGGACTTCGAAAAGCTAGTCTGAAATCGTTTCTTCATCGAGAATTAATTTGGTGTCCGTTTGCCGATGACGAAATGGAATGACAGGGTACATTAAGAAGGACTGGGGTGCAGAGATGTTATCATAGAGGGGTAGATAGTTTGTTGAACAAAGTAAACTTCCATCGCCTGCTAAGTAACAGCACACCATCACGGTCGATTACGCATCAAGGGCTTATTTCAGACCTTTCACAAGCTTTAAACAATTAAATCGATGGCCTTCACATAGCTTGTTTAGCTCATCTTGTTCTGTTTTTTTTTCCCTTTTTCACTGCCAAAGGCAAGCTGAAGTGTTGCCACACTGGCAACCCACCTCTTTCCCTCCCCCAAATGTAACCTTACCCCTCTCCTAAAGGGTATACGAGAAGAACAACCCACCCCTTTCCCAAGGTTAACCTTACCTCTCTCCTATGGGGTCTTTGAGAATAAAAACCCAGCTCTTCCCCTCTCCCAAATGTAACCTTACCCCTCTCCTATGTGGTCTTTGAGAAGAACAATAACTGTTGGACATTGTGACTTCTTTGGTAGATTCTATCTCATGACACTGGCTATTTGTCCAATGAAATGAACGAGAAAAACGTTAGTTAGATGCTGTTGCCATATTTGACATGATGGTGATCCCCTCTTGGTCCCTTACTAGCCAATCGAAGAAAACCTTGAGCGGGAGGGCAAACTCTCTTCTTTCTACCGAAGATATGTAGACGATATGCTCACCGTCATGCCAAATATCGCAACAGCATCTAACTTTCTGGAAACGCTTAACAAGGCACATTCCTCCGTAAAATTTATGATGGAAACCGAATCCAATGGCATGCTCCCATTTCTGAGTATCCAGTTACTCAACCGATGGCCTCAAATAGAGATACTATGGTGTACGTAAATCCACTAATTCAAGTCCACTCTTGCACAATCAGAGTCATGTTAACAATCGGTGTAAATAGGTTCTACTAAGAACTATGCTTGATCAGGCACATCGTTTATCCTCATCTTAGTCACATTTTCTGACGAATGTGACCGTTTGAAGACAGTATTCTCACGTCTGAGGTACCCCAAAAACCTCGTTAACTCTACCATCAAAAGTTTCGTTGACTCAAAGGCTTGTGACCAGCAGCAGCTTTTTTCGCCATTTTTGCTATTTAGAGACCAGATCTCAGCAGATATTGTGAGAAAAACAACCAAAGGATCTAGGCCTAAAAGTACACACCATCATCCAGCCTGCGTTTGTGAGCCGAAAAATTGAACAAGAACTACATGTCAAGGAAACAAAGCCAACTATTGTAGATCAGCAGTGTGTTGTTTACAGTTTTCAATGTGACCTGTGCGATACGGGTTATGTAGCTGGTACACACTCGGACATTTACATAATCGTAGAGAAGGACCCGCTAAAACAACAATCCTCCGCCATTGCCAAACACTACAAGAACGTGCACGGGACGATGCCTCTGGACCTGCTAAAGCGTTTTTAAATGCTCAAGAAATGCAGAAACAAATTTGACTGTTTAATGTACGAAATGCTTTTCTAAGAGCTTTAAAGCCAAATCTCAACGTGCAATCAGACTCCATTCGGGCGAAAGTATTTTCATAATCTTCGCACCCTTTGACGTTAATTCTTCGCTCCAAAATCGGTTTAATGCTGTAATTTGCACGATCTTTTACATATTTTACAGTGATAATGGAGTCATGACTACTCCGAAACGTCGGATTTTATCGTTCGTTTTTACCTTTTTGTATTTAAAGAAGTCTTTTTAATACGAAATGAACTAGTATTTTAAAACGGATGTTGAATTGTATACAGTTGAATGAATTAATCTAGTTTTACTTCAAGGATATAACACCAAAAAGAGAAGGAAAACATATTAATTGCACTCTAAACATTTCTTATCCACTCCTTATGAAAAAGTCTGCAATTTACCTTTCCAATTATTTCTTAACTCAGGTGCCTTGATAAGTAATAGAAATGACACCAAACTGTAAATCTGTATTCATTTGTATTTCAGTTTACCTTTTCACAGAATTATCATTTATTTAATGCAGCTTTCATATCATTTCTTACAATGAATTGTGTGATCAGTTATAAATTACAGCTTCCTCTCTGTCCTCTCACTTAGTGCATGCATACGTTTTAAAATTCAGCCGCCCAGCCAGCGTCTACGCATAAATAACCTGTCTTTGTTCAATGAAGCGGCCTGGAAATATAATGAGTTTTAAAACAGACTCGTTGAGCCATATTGTTTGGTTCATAGAAAAATATTTCGCCTCCTTTCTTTGCCGTGGCCATCGTGGTTCTCTTTAAGTCGCTAATAGCAATCTGAGAATGAAAAAAAACATTCAGTTTCACAAGTTGGGTGAGAAATAAAGAGCGAAAGATTGGAGTACGATAAGCAGCACTAGGCAACATTACATCGCAACAAGAAATATCATTTCTGGTCAGTTCTACTGGAGTGAGAATTGTCGATCAGTTAGGGAAGCGAAGCCATCGAGATTTGTTGTGCCGAAGACACGACACCATTACCATACTTAAGTACATCTTGACAATCTTATCAGGTCTACCGACTATTTTGTCTTTGTGAAAATTACTGTCACCAGGAAACCTAACACCCTGCATGAACTGAAAACAAAGCTTATGATTCTGAACGCCAGGGCCCCCCAGATACTAGTTATCCCCCAGATACTTAATGTTCCCCAGACACTAGCTGGGCGTCACCACTGTAAAAAAAAGCGTTGAAAAAAATGTGCTTTGTTCTTATAAATGGGTGATCTAGACATGCTAGACAAAAAAAAACTCTCAAAGTAGAATTTTGTGCCAAGTTGTGCTAGTTTTGTTAATCGGTGTAGTTCAAAACGGGCGTTTGAGCGCTGAAGGGTTTTCGCTCAGAAGAAAATTATTTTGCTATATTTGAAAAATTAAAGGGTGCATTATGGGTTGCATGTCATAGACGGGTAGATAGTTTATTGATCAAAATAAATATTCATCGCGTGCAAATTACCAGCACATCATCATGGTCGACTATGATAACAGTAGGCGCATCAAGGACCTATTTCAGACTTTTTCACAAGCTTTAGATCATTAAATCGATGACCTTCACATGGGTTGTTTAGCTCATTTTGTTTGTTTGTTTCCCTTCCTTTTTTCACAACCACTGCGTGGCAAGATGAAGTGTTGTCACACTGGCAACCCAACTCTTCCCCTCCCCTATTTGTAACCACCTGCACTTACCACCTGCCTACCTCGTACGTACCACGAGAACTTTTAATAACATTTTATTTCATAAATATTGCATTCGTAGTCAGTTGGACTGGAGTGAAAACCAGTAAAGGGTGCGAAGTGGTCGACTGAAATTTGATGCGCCGGAGACACAAGACTATTGCCAGACTTGAGCACATCCTGAGAATCTTGTCAGGTTTATTGTTTATTTTGTCTTTGCGAAAATTATTGCCACCAAGAAACCTAACACCATGCATGAACTGAACGCAAAGCTCATCATACTGATCGCAAGGACACTCACGTGTGCTTAACATCTTGAAACGGCGCGTTGTTTCCTCGGTCATAATATAGTGCATGTACTTAACTTCAGTTCCTCAGAAGTACGCAACTAGACTTTGTGCATGTTTCTGTTTAAACCGAACATATTAAACGACAAGGATGTTTGTGGTAGATTAACTGAAACCTTCTTTAACGACAATGATTCCACTCGATTTTTGTCGATTCTCTTTTAACCATTCAATATTTTTTGGTGAAATTTAATATTTCGGGTGCTGTCAGCCCTGGCGTGACTTAATCTCCGTAGCAACACACACTGTTTTGACATAAACGTCAGCTCTTCCAGAGTCTCCCTCAGATACTTTGATAACACTGATGTCCATCAGTTTGAAAACAATAGGGCTCCTTTTTTCGGGAAAAATTGACTTACCCTTGCAAACTGAGGTGATTTTGTTTTTTCCGTTGTATGGCCAAACCGTCAGTGTTTCTTAGGTCAATTCAGGAGTTTGCGTAACTATCAAACTGAAAAGAAAACGATGTTGTGCAAATACAGGTTATGTTAAAATGAAAACAATCCACTTTACAAACACAGCAAGGGTCGATCGATAAATGATCAAGATTTGAGGTTTCTCGTTTCTGTTATTCAAGCTAAAAATACAGCAATTCAGAGGGTTAGGAATGACCTGTGAATGAATGCGTCGACATCGTAATTACATCGTTATTTCTTCGCGTTGGAATATCCGTTTTTCTCAACACCTTCTCATTTCGAACACTAAGAATTTATTAACCCGCCTTCTCTAGAAGATCCCTTCCGCCCGCCTGGACTCGGAATACTTCAGAAAAGATCTCCTGAAGACTAGTCTTTCTTTCTGTGGTCTAAAAGAGACTCTTCTAAGTTTAAAATATCTAATTTTTTCCTGCTTTCGTACACAAAATACCAAGTGACTGGGCTTCTCTGATAGATCATCCTCTTCTGTGAGACTACGGTACAGCCAACGTCATCCAGTTAACTCTTTTCCCTTCTTTCTTTTTCAAAAATCCAAAAACAACTTGAAAAATACAAGTAAAGAAATGATCCTCTCTGATGAGCTGTAAGTGAAAGAACTGCAGGAAAGAATCCAAAAAAATTTCAGGCTTCGCTGGGATTCTTACCCAGATACTAGTTGTCCCCCAGATACTATTTATCCCCCAGATACTACTTGTCCCCCAGATACTAGTTGTCCCCTAGATACTAGTTATCCCCCAGATACTACTTGTCCCCTAGATACTAGCTATCCCACCAATAAACTAGTTGGGCGTCACCATCAAGACACTGGTTGTCCCGATGGTAATAGTTGATCCTCGGATACTAGTTGTTCCCCAGATAATAGTTGGGCGTCACCATCAAGACACTAGTTGTCCCCAAGGTAATAGTTGCCCCCCGGATACTGGTTGTTCTCCAGATACTAGTTGGGCGTCACCCCCAAGATTCTAGTTGTCCCCCAGATAATAGTTGTCCCCCAGATTCTAGTTGTCCCCCAGATACTAGTTGTCCCCTAGATACTAGCTCCGCTACCAGATACTAGTTATCCCCCAGATACTAGTTGTCCCCCAGATACTGGTTGGGCGTCGCCACCAACTGAGTTGCGAAGCCACATGTAGAAAGAGAAGCAACTTGTAATGAGAACGTCTTTTCCAAAGTGGGAACTGCTAACAATTAAATAAATAACTTAATTTTGATGATATTGAAAATACCACTTATGCTATATATTTTTTTCGACAGTTGGAACTAATAAACGTAAAGATGTCTAAAGCAAAGAGTGTCTGTGTGATCGGTGCAGGTCCCAGTGGTATGTCAGTATTATTTCACTTCAATAAACTGAAAGAACAAGGCAAAGAAATTCCTGAAATTGTCTGCTTCGACAAGCAGTCAGATTGGGGAGGGCTCTGGAAATACTCCTGGGAAACTGGTGAGTACATAGTTTTTAGTGGCACGTTGACACACTCTTTTGCAGAGCCTTTGTTTCTAGTCATTTGATCTTGTTATGTCTTTCTAGTAAAGTTGCATTTTCTTGGTGTAGATGAGGTTTAGCCGCTTGGAGGAGGATCCAACTGTGTAATATGTTCTTGGCGTTTTCATCTTTAACATGCAGTGTCAACATCGCACCAAAAAGGGCGCCGCTAAAAATGTGGAAAATAAACGTGGGGCAATTTTAGCGGGTCAATGCTTCTGAGTTAAGGAGAAGGCAGTGTACTAAAAGATAAAAATTTTTTTGCGACGTCCTAGAGTCTATTTGAAACGCACACTGAGAAAAAATGGTTAAGCAAACCATGGTTTGAGTTGCAGAAAAAATGAAGACTAGAAACATGATTATATTCTTTTAACTCTTTTCTTTATTCAGGTATCGATCAGTTTGGTGAACCCGTCCATGGAAGTATGTACCGAGGCCTCTGGTCGAATGGTCCGAAGGAAACTTTAGAGTTTCCGGACTACACGTTCGAAGATCATTTCAAAAAGGCAATTCCATCCTTCCCACCCAGAGAGGTTCTCTTTGATTACTTGAAAGGTATGTAATCTTTCCATCTCAACAACTAACCCGTTGGTTAGCTCTGTTCCTGATTTCGATCACTGTTTTTTTTTTTATTATTATTTTTGTGTTTTTCCTAATTCCGATACGAAAAAAAAAATAACACAGGCCTACCTCTTAAGGGAAAAATTAGCCGTAGACGGGCGATGTAGAGGTTATAAAATAGACACACAACTGTTAGCACGTAACGTAACATATTTCCTCTCACTGAATCTTCTATAAGGTCGCTGGACTACAGCCGATCTTCGACACTGGATTCGTTTCAATCATGCCGTCCGCCAGGTGACCTACAATGATGACACTGACGACTTTTCAGTGGTTGTCAAAAGCCTTGGCGAGGACAAAGACCTTCCTGTTCAGAAGTTTGACTACCTTATTGTAGCAACTGGTCACTTTTCTGTGCCGAACGTTCCCTTTTTTCCAGGAATAGAGGAGTTTCCTGGCCGCGTGATGCACTCACACGACTTCCGAAATGCCTATCAGTTCCAAGGACAGAAGCTTCTTGTGGTCGGCTCCAGCTATTCCGCTGAGGATATTGCTTTGCAAAACCTCAAATATGGCGCCAAGAAGATCATTTGCTCCTACAAGACCAGGCCAATGGGCTTCAAGTGGCCCCCTGAGATCACTGAGAGACCACTGCTAACAAAAATCGAAGGCAAAACTGTCCACTTCAAGGATGGTAGCAAGGCCGATGTGGACGCCATCATTTTGTGCACCGGCTACTACTTCCACTTTCCGTTCCTTGAAGAGCGCCTCCGGCTGAAGGCCAGGAATATCTTGTACCCTGCCGGGATGTACAAGAATGTACTGTGGACCGAGGCTGGCAACAACAAGTTTTTCTACATTGGAATGCAGGACCAGTACTACACTTACACCATGTTCGACGCGCAAGCCAAGTGGACCGTGAACTGCATCACAGGGGAGCTCAAACTCCCTGACAACGAAGCCATGAAGAAGGACATTGAGAAATGGATCACAAAGTAATAAATTATAGAGCAATCTGTCCTGGAATATTGAATGAATCATCGCGAATTCCTGCGCGGGTCTCGTCCCCCCAGTCCCCTCGACTGCTCTCGAAAATTTGGCGTCGCCCTTAAAACTAATCAGATGGAAACTAAAACCAACCACTTCTCGACCAATCAGAATCAAAGCTTAACCCAAAATCATTCATTGCACAATCGAGCTTCCCGCCCCATTATGCCCGATTACTTGTGTTTACTTTGTGTTTTTATTGGCTTCTTGTTCCTTTCATACTTTTATTCAAATGTTACGGCATAAACACTCAATCGAAATGCACTCAACAGGACCTTATCTTGATACGTTAAAAACAGCTTCGTTGCTGTCGAAAGGGAGACCCGAACGTGTAGATATTTGGTAATCCTGGCTTAAAGTATTGAATATATTCCTTTGTTTTTAGACAAGAGCTGCAGACTTCAAATAAGCGCACCAAAAAATTTCATTAGAAGAAAGGAAGCCACTTAACGGATCAGTTACAGAACATGTCACGAATGATACTAAAATGGAAGTTTTTTATTTTTTCTTTCATAATTTCAGAATGAATGAACTTAAAGACTGCTACGATGATATAAATTTCCAGACTGAATACTTGGTCGACATCGCCAAGGATGCAAACTACGGATATGACCTGGACACCGCCCAACAGTTCCATGACTGGGAACATCACAAACATGAGGACATCCTCACTTACAGAGATCGAAGCCACACCAGCAAGTTTACTGGAACCCAGTCCCCAATTCACCACTCTACATTCATGAAAGCCCTTGATGACTCGATGGCGACTTTTCTGAACACCAAACCCTGAAGTACTACTGGCTGGAAACAATAAAGTTAGACCTGTTTTGGTGTGATTTTTAAAAGCACCGAGGACTGTAGAGGAAAAAGGTTATGTCGTGGTGAAAAAAACATTTTATTCTTGAAAGAGGTGTTATTAGGGTTGAGATACTTCGTATGACTAAAACAAATATTTAAGAATCTGCCGTAATAAATCATGATTTTGATGTAAAATTAAAAGCAGTAGGTTCCGAAAAGTAACCTCAATCGTTTGAAAGTTAAATGATTCTATAAACTGACAACGAAATCATTGCAGAAAAGAGTGTCGACTTTAGTTCCATGTTCACTTCCTACTAGCTCAACAACTCCCAAAAAGGGAGAGAGTACGATGAAATAATCGTAGTGGCCTAACTGGTTATAACCAACTTCACATTTTTTTCTCCAAAGTTGTCTCTTTTTTCCTGGGAAGAGATCCTCAGCCGTCTTTCATTCACTGTGGCGATTTTTGCGGAGGCTCAGACAGTTACGGACGAACTAGCACGTTAGATATTCAATCCCGAGCTAGCCCAGGCACATTCGTCCCAGATTACTATCTTTAAACAGACTGTGACAATGGTTTTAAGTTCAATCTCCTCGGTTAAAACCTAAAGTGGGAAGCGGTTCAAAACTTGTGATAGACACCTTTCGTGTCCATCTTGCAAGATTTGACATAAGAACTTCGAAAAGCTGGTCTGAAATCGTTTCTTCATCGAGAATTAATTTGGTGTCCGTTTGTTGATGACGAAATGGAATGAAAGGGTACATTAAAAAAGGATTGGGATGCAGAGATGTTTTCATAGAGGGGTAGATAGTTTGTTAATCAAAGTAAACTTTCATCGCGTGCTGATTACCAGCACACCATCATGATCGATTATGATAACAGCATGCGCATCAAGGGTTTATTTCAGGCTTTTTCACAAGCTTTAGACCATTAAATCGATGGCCTTCACATAGCTTGTTTAACTTAATTTGTTCTGTTTTTTTTTCCTTTTTTCACTACCAGCGGCAGGCTTGAGTGCTGTTACACTGGCAACCCACCTCTTTCCCTCCCCCAAATGTGACCTTACCCCTCTGCTATTGGGTATTTGAGAAGAACAATACACCCTTTTCCCAAGGTTAACCTCACCCCTCTCCTATGGGGTCTTTGAGAAGAACAGTAACTGTTGGACATTGTGACACCTTTGGTAGATTCTATTCCATTTTTCCAATGAAATGAACTAGAAAAACGTTAGTTAGATGCTGTTGCCATATTTGGCATAATGGGTAAATCGAAGAAAACCTTGAGCGGGAGGGCAAACTCTCGTTTTTCTATCGAAGATATGTAAACGATACGCTCACCATCATGCCAAATATCGCAACAGCATCTAACTTCCTGGACACGTTTAACAAAGAACATTCCTCCGTAAAATTCAAAATGGAAACCGTATGCAATGGCATGCTCCCATTTCTGGGTGTCCAGTTACTCAACCGATCGCCTCAAATAGAGAAACTATGGTGTATGTAAAACCCACTAATTCAAGTCCACTCTTGCGCAATCAGTTGACAATCGGTACAAAAAGGACCTGCTAAGAACTATGCTTGATGGAGCACATCGTTTATCTTCATCTTGGTCACATTTCTTTGGCGAATGTGACCGTTTGAAGACAGTATTCTCACGTCTGAAGTACCCCAAACACCGGGTCTCGTTAGCTCCACCATCAAAAGTTTCGTTGACTCAAAGGCTTGTGACCAGCAGCAGCTTTTGTCACCATCCAAATGACAGATGACACGGTTCGAGTAATTTTGCCATTTAGAGACCAAATCTCAGCAGATATTGTGAGGAAACAACTAAAGGATCTGAGCCTAAAAGTACACACCACCGTCCAACCTGTGTTTGTGAGCCGAAAAACTGAACAAGAACTACATGTCAAGGAAACAAAGCCACCAATTGTAAATCAGCAGTGTGTTGTTTATAGTTTTCAAAGTGACCTGTGCGATGCGCATTATGTAGGTAACACACGCGAACATTTACAAAGTCGAAAAAAAAGGACATAAAAACAATAATCCTCCGCCTCTTCTTTGTGCAAGCGTACACTGGGACAACATAGGTGCACTCTCCGACTGCTTTAACAAGACCCTTACTGACTTACTGGATAAGTTTGCCCCGCTTAAAACAAGGACTATGGTTAATCGTCCGAAGGTCCTATGGTTTAATGATGACATTAAACAACTCAAGCGTCAACGTCGTCCCCTTGAAAAGAGAGCCGTGAAAACTGACCTCCCTGTGATTGGAATAATTACCATAGAGTTCGTAATCAGTACTCTGCATTTCTTAAATCTGCACGTGTGAATTATTATTCAAACCTAATTGATCAGTGTGCGGGTGATTGTCGCAAGTTATTTCGCGTGGTTAATTATTTGTGTAGGGAACCACTTGATACGGCTCTTCCAGAGCACACTGACCCCACAAAGCTAGCAAACGAATTTGACACCTTCTTCCTCAAAAAAATTGAAATCATAAAGGAAAATCTTGGACTCATTCCTGTTACTCCTAAGGAGAATCTGGAGAGTTTTTCCGCGCTATCTATCGAAGAAGTGTCTAAGATTGTTCGAGAATCCTCCAATGCCTCTTGTCGGCTGGGTCCTGTTCCTACATGGCTACTGAAGTCCTGTGTTGATGTATTAGTGCCCCCTATCACTGAGATGGTAAATCTCTCTCTTCTCAGTGGCCACGTTCCAGAATATTGGAGAACCGCCGTTGTCTCTCCTCTACTGAAAAACCTGGACTTGATTTGGTCTATAAAAATTTCCGTCTAGTCAGTAACCTTCCATTCATTTTCAAGGTAGTGGGAAAGGCTGCACTTCAACAACTTCTCGTCCACTGTGAAAAAAATGCCCCTCTCCCTAAATTCCAGTCCAGCTTCCGTAAGTATCACTCGACAGAAACTGCTTTATTAAAGGTTCAAAACGACATCTTAATTAGTATGGATAATAAAGCAGTGACACTTCTCGTACTTTTGGACCTTAGTGCTGCTTTTGACACCACTGAACATTCCATTCTTCTGAATATCTTGCAACAGGATGTTGGAGTCGTCGGGACTGCTTTAAATTGGTTCGACTCATTTCTTTCTGGCCGCAAAAAACGTATACTTGTTGGTGATAAGACTTCTGATGACTTTAATCTGAACTGTGGAGTCCCCCAGGGTAGTTGTATGTGGCCTATTTTATTCACTCTCTGCGTCCCCCGCCTCTTCAACATTATTTCTCAGCATCTCCCTTCCGTCCATGGTTATGCTGACGACACCCAGATTTACCTTTCCTTCCGACCTTGCTCTATCCATTCCGAAATTAACGCTGTCTCTGCGATTGAGATGTGCATTGCTGATGTTCGTTCTTGGTTTATTGCTAATCGTTTAATGATCAACGACGCAAAAACTGAGTTTCTAGTTATTGGCACCCGCCAACAACTTAAAAAGAACATCTATTGAATCTGTTATTATTGGTGACACCCTCATTAAACCTTTAGAAAGCGTGCGGAACCTTGGGTCCTGGTTTGATACCCATATGCGAATGAACGTTCATATAGGCAAGATTTGTAGCAAGGCTTTTCGCGGATTATACAACACAAGACAGATCAGAAAATTCCTTACTGTTCAATCGACTAAGACACTAGTCCACGCCTTCATATCCTCACACCTTGATTACTGTAACGCACTTCTCTTCGGTCTACCTAAATATCAACTCGATCGCTTACAGAAAGTTCAGAATGCTGCGGCTAGAGTGATTTTTCAGATTCCGAAATTTGATCATATCACACCTGCACTTATCGACCTACATTAGCTCCCAGTAACGTTCAGAATTCAGTTTAAATTGCTCCTCTTTATCTACAAGTCATTACACAACCAAAGTCCTCCCTACATTAAAGATCTTTTGTCCCTGAAACCAGTTACTAATTATGTTCTTCGCTCGTCTGCTCAATCTCTTCTGTTCGTTCCAAAAGCCAACTGCTCTTCACTTGGGGATCGGCCTTTGCTCATGCTGCACCTGTTTTATGGAACTCGCTGCCATTAACTATAAGAACAAGTAGTAGCCTCGCCATTTTTAAAAAGCAACTTAAAACATTTCTATTTAGGAAAGCTTTTAGTTTGTTTCAATAGTTCTAATGTTTTTGCCTTTGAATATTTTAGTTTTAATTAGTATAGAACTTTAACTTATGTAAGCGCTTCTGAATATTGTTGATAGTTTTAGCGCTATATAAATTCCTTATCATTATCATTATCATTATCGCCAAATTCTACAAGAACGTGCACAAGACGATGCTTCATGACCTGCTAAAGCGTTTCGAAGTGCTTAAGAAATGAAGAAAGAAGTTTGAATGTTTAGTGTACGAAATACTTCTTATAAGAGCTTTAAAGCCAAATCTCAACGTGCAATCAGACTCCATTCGGGCGAAAGTATCTTCATAATCTTCGCACCATTTGAAGCTAATTCTTCGCGTCAAAATCGCTTTAAATATTGTAATTTGCATTTCTTTTTTCATATTTTACCTTGATAATGGAGTCATGACTACTCCGAAACGTCGGATTTTATCGTTCGTTTTTACCGTTTTATGTTTAAAGAAGTCTCTTTAATACGAAATGAACTAGTATTTTAAAACGGATGTTGAATTGTATACAGTTAAATGAATTAATCTAATTTTTACTTCAAGGATATAACACCGAAAAGAGAAGGAAAACATATTAATTGCAGTCTAAACATTTCTAATCTAATCCTTATGAAAAAGTCTTCAATTTATTTCTTCCACTTATCTCTCAACTCAGATGCCTTGATAAGTAAAAGAAATGACACCAAACTGTAAATCTGTATTCATTTGCATTTCAATTTACCTTTTCACAGAATTATCATTTATACAATGCAGCTTTAACATCATTTCTTACAGTGGATTGTGTGATCAGTTAGAAATTACAGCTTCCTCTCTTTCCTCTCACTTAGTGCATGCATAATTTTTAAACTGTGCCAGTTTCTATTCATAAATAACCTGTCTTTGTTCGATAGGGCGGCCTGGAAATGTAAGGAGTTTTAAAACGCACTCGCTGAGCTATTGTTTAGTTCATAGAAAAATTTGTTTCGCTACGTTTCGTTGCCGTGGTCGTCGTGGTTCTCTTAAAGTCCCTAATAGAAACCTCAGAACGAAAAAAAAATTCGGTTTCACAAGTTGTGAAAGAAATAAGAAGCGAAAGATTGGAGATACGATAAGCAGCACTAGGTAACATAACATCACAACAAGAAATAACATTTCTAGTCAGTTCTACCGGAGTAAAAATTGGCGATCAGTAAGGGAAGCGAAGCCATCGAGATTTGCTGTGCCGGAGACACAAGACTATTGCCAAACTTAAGCACATCCTGAGAATCTTATCAGGTTTACTGTTTACTTTGTCTTTGTGAAAAGTATTGTCACCAAGAAACCTAACACCCTGCATGA
Organism: Pocillopora damicornis; assembly: GCF_964200805.1. Classification (NCBI taxonomy): domain Eukaryota; kingdom Metazoa; phylum Cnidaria; class Anthozoa; order Scleractinia; family Pocilloporidae; genus Pocillopora; species Pocillopora damicornis. The sequence goes on along the minus strand of NC_142673.1, from coordinate 17,016,931 downwards.
ACTTAAGGCAAATCTTATGCATGATACTGAACGCAAGGACACTCACGTGTATACAAAGTCTTATAACGGCAATTGTTTAGCTAGCCATAATATAGTGCATGTACTTAACTTAAGTTCCTCAGAAGTACACAAATGCAACTAGGCTTTGTGTTTCTGTTTAAACCGACCGTTTAAAACAAGGGTCCCCAATAAGTTTTTCAGGATCGGTGATTTTCCCTCATTTAAAGGCTGGGATCCGGGAAGTTAAAGCAAGAGGGGAGCGAGATGCGAGATTGCTTTCATGAACGGGACTAGGGAATCGGCGATTTTGAGGAGCGGGTTTCGGGAAATAATCACTTAAACGAACCGAAAACCGGGATGTCCGTTGACGAGAATTTATGAACAAATTGATCTTCTCAGTCCACGAAAAGCACCAGACGAACAGGCTCTCTAACATTCAGGAGGCGGTCGGGCTGTTACCGTAATTTCCGGCCGTTTACCTGCGGGTAATCTGTTGATTTTGCATTAAACGCGCGCCACTGCGGTTAACAGGGAGGTGCGGGATATGTGACAATTTTAAAATCTACTGGTAGCTGAATCGAAAAAAAATTATCACCAACATGTGTTTCCACCTCTCAAATGAATTTTATCGTATTAAGAGTGCCGCAAAGTGGCACGAAAACATGATGCCGATTCGAGCTTATTTCATGCATAATTAGTTACGTGACGAACAAATTGCTATCGGCACGCGTAAAAACAAAACCTTGATGGTGACAAAAATAATCCAAAGATATCCGGCACATCAGCAACAAATTTCCATTTAGCACTAGCTTGAGCTTAAGAGAATTTTCCCGTTTTAAGGGACTTGTTAGGCCCAGTAGAACCGGAGATATCGATTTTTTTTAGAAATCGCCGACAATACTTTATAATTCAAGTTTTAACACTCACCCAGCTCTCTTTCAACAAATCAACAGGGCGCTAAACGATCGCTCGCACAAAATGTGGCCACAAATTCGCATTCTGTCAAGTATGAAAAGTTGAGATTTGGGCATGGGCGGCTAGTGTTTTTACTGTATAATTTTATCAATAAAGTACATGCTAATATTGACACAAAGTTGTGCACGCGTCTGAATTTCTTTGACCTTTGACATAGACGCTTTCAAGTTTTCGAAAGTGAAACCAGACAACTTTTAAAAGACCGAAATGTATCACCTTAATGTCACGTTTTCGCCACCAAAACGTTGAATAACATAACGTGCGGGTTATCCACCAATGCGGGTAATCCGTTAACTTTTTTTTTCGCCGTATGCAATAATCGGCCGGTGCCGGCAATCGGCCGTGCGGGTAAACGGCCGAAAATTAGGGTAAGCAACTCTCTCGAGTTATTGCGCGGCAATGAAAAATATTTCAGAAGCGAAATTGCCAATTTACCAAAATTCCTCCAAGTTTTTCCCATCTGGCTATTAGTTTTTGTTAGAGTTCGTTTTCAAGCGGTTCTCTTTTATCCTTTTTGGAATTTAGCTCACCTTCTTCCTTATAATTTTCATATTTCAGTTTACGATAAGTACTTGGTCACCTCGACTAAGTTAAATAAAACGATTCAAGGCTTGTGCGCAAAATATATCTTCGCTTCAGTGTGTCTTTATCGGTGAAACTCATAGTTGTCGTCGAAAATTTGCTTCGCTTTTGTCGGCCGCTACAAGCAGAATTGTGTTCAATTTTTTTTATCTTCCTTGTTATGAAACTATGGAATCGCCGTAATCTTTCGTCCTCCAATGGTTGGGCGTCAACACCGACTGAGTTGCCAAGCCACATGTTGAAAGAGAAGCAACTTGTAATGAGAACGCCTTTCCCAAAGTGGGATCTACTAACAATTAAATACAAAAATCAATAATTTGATTTTGAGCATATTGAAAATATCACTGATGTTATACATTCTTTTTTCGACAGTTGGAACCGATAACGTAAAAATGTCTAAAGCGAAGAGTGTCTGTGTGATCGGTGCAGGTCCCAGTGGTATGTCAGTATTGTTTCACTGTAATAAACTGAAAGAACAAGGCAAAGAAATTCCTGAAATTGTGTGCTTCGACAAGCAGTCAGACTGGGGAGGGCTCTGGAAATACTCCTGGGAAACTGGTAAGTACATAGTTTTTAGTGGCGCGTTGACACACTCTTATGCACAGCCTTTGTTTCTAGTCATTTGATCTTGCTATTTCTTTCTGGTTAAAAGTTGCATTTCCTTGGTGTAGATGAGGTTTAGCCGCTTGGAGGAGGAACCAATAGTACAATAAGTTCTTTTTGTTTCCTTCTTTAACATGCAGCGTCAACATTGCACCCAAAATAGCGCCACTAGGAATGTGGAAAATAAACGTAGGACAATATAAGCGGATCAGTGCTTCTGAATTAAGGGAAGGCAGAGTACAAAAAATTTTTTTTTGCGAAATCGAATAGAAACTTTGGCTTGATAGACCATTTGGTTTGTATGCATACTAAGAACAAACGGTTAAGGCAAACAATGATTTGAGTTCAAGAAAAAATGAAGACAAGTTAATGATTATATTCTTTTAATTCTTTTCTTTATTCAGGTATCGATCAGTTTGGCGAACCCGTCCATGGAAGTATGTACCGAGGCCTCTGGTCGAATGGTCCGAAGGAAACTTTAGAGTTTCCGGACTACACGTTCGAAGATCATTTCAAAAAGGCAATTCCATCCTTCCCACCCAGAGAGGTTCTCTTTGATTACTTGAAAGGTATGTAATCTTTCCATCTCAACAACTTACCTGCTGGTTAGCTCTGTTCCTGATTACGATCACTGTTTTTTTGGTTTTTCCTAATTCCGGGACGAAAAGAAAAATAACACAGGTCTACCTCTTAAGGGCAAAATTAGCTGTGGACGAGCGATGTAGAGGTTATAAAATAAACACACAACTATTAGCACGTAACGTAATATATTTTCTCTTACTGAATCTTCTATCAGGTCGCTGGACTAAAGCCGATCTTAGACACTGGATTCGTTTCAATCATGCCGTCCGCCAGGTGACCTACAATGATGACACTGACGACTTTTCAGTGGTTGTCAAAAGCCTTGTCGAGGACAAAGACCTTCCTGTTCAGAAGTTTGACTACCTTATTGTAGCAACTGGTCACTTTTCTGTGCCGAACGTTCCCTTTTTTCCAGGAATAGAGGAGTTTCCTGGCCGCGTGATGCACTCTCACGACTTCCGAAATGCCTATCAGTTCCAAGGACAGACGCTTCTTGTGGTCGGCTCCAGCTCTTCCGCTGAGGATATCGCTTTGCAAAACCTCAAATATGGCGCCAAGAAGATCATTTGCTCCTACAAGACCAGGCCGATGGGCTTCAAGTGGCCCACTGAGATCAATGAGAGACCACTGCTAACAAAGATCGAAGGCAAAACTGTCCACTTCAAGGATGGTACCAATGCCGATGTGGACGCCATCATTTTGTGCACCGGCTACTACTTCCACTTTCCGTTCCTTGAAGAACGCCTCCGGCTGAAGGCCAGGAATATCTTGTACCCCGCCGGGATGTACAAGAATGTACTGTGGACCGAGGCTGGCAACAACAAGTTTTTCTACATTGGAATGCAGAATCAGTACTACACTTACACCATGTTCGACGCGCAAGCCAAGTGGACCGTGAACTGCATCACAGGGGAGCTCAAACTCCCTGACAAGGAAACCATGAAGAAGGACATTGAGAAATGGATCGCAAAGTAATAAATTATAGAGAAATCTGTCCTGGAATATTGAATGAATCATCGCGAATTCCTGCGCGGGTCTCGTCCCCCCAGTCCCCTCGACTGCTCTCGAAAATTTGGCGTCGCCCTTAAAACTAATCAGATGGAAACTAAAACAAACCACTACTCGACCAATCAGAATCAAAGCTTAACCCAAAATCATTCATTGCACAATCGAGCTTCCCGCCCCATTATGCCCGATTACTTGTGTTTACTTTGTGTTTTTATTGGCTTCTTGTTCCTTTCATACTTTTATTCAAATGTTACGACATAAACACTCAATCGAAATGCACTCAACAGGAACTTATCTTGATACGTTGAAAACAGCTTCGTTGCTGTCGAAAGGGAGACCCGAACGTGTAGATATTTAGTAATCCTGGCTTTAAGTATTGAATATATTCCTTTGTTTTTACATAAGAGCTGTAGACTTCAAATAAGCGCACCAAAAAATTTCATTAGAAGAAAGGGACCACTTAACGGATCAGTTACAGAACATGTCACGAATCATACTGAAATGGAAGTTTTTTTTATTTTTTCCTTTATAATTTCAGAATGAATGAACTGAAAGACTGCCACGATGATATAAATTTCCAGACTGAATACTTGGTCGACATCGCCAAGGATGCAAACTACGGATATGACCTGGACACCGCCCAACAGTTCCATGACTGGGAACATCACAAACATGAGGACATCCTCACTTACAGAGATCGAAGCCACACCAGCAAGTTTACTGGAACCCAGTCCCCAATTCACCACTCTACATTCATGAAAGCCCTTGATGACTCGATGGCGACTTTTCTAAACACCAAACCCTGAAGTACTACTGGCTGGAAACAATAAAGTTAGACTTTTTTTGATGTGATTTTTAAAAGCACTGAGGACTGTAGAGGAAAAAGGTTATTTCGTGGTGAAAAAAACATTGTATTCTTGAAAGAGGTGTTGTTAGGGTTGAGATACTTCGTATGACTAAAACAAATTTTTAAGAATCTGCCGTACTAAATCATGACTTTAATATAAAATTTAAAGCAGTAGGTTCTGAAAAGTAACCTCAATCATTTAAAAGTTAAATGATTTGATAGACTGACAGCGAAAATCATTGTAGACAAGAGTGTCGACTGTAGTTCCATGTTCACTTTCTACTGGCTCAACAACTCCCAAAAAGGGAGAGAGTACGATGAAATAATCGTAGTGGCCTAACCGGTTATAACCAAATTCACATTTTTTTTTCTCCAACGTTGTCTCTTTTTTCCTGGGAAGAGATTCTCAGCCGTCTTTCAATCACTGTGGCGATTTTTGCGGAGGCTCAGACAGTTACGGACGAACTAGCACGTTAGATATTCAATCCCGAGCTAGCCTGGGCAGATTCGTCCCAGATTACTATCTTTAAACAGACTGTGACTCTTGGTCCGTTACTAGCCAATGGAAGAAAACCTTGAGCGGGAGGGCAAACTCCCTTTTTTCTATCGAAGATGTGTAGACGATTCGCTCACCATCATGCTAAATATGGCAACAGCATCTAACTTCCTGGACACATATAACCATATCAAACTCTTTCCCCAGTGCGACGAACATTTGTTTTTCTCGGTTCCAGGTGTACGCAACCACTAACCCCACGTAATGCGCATGCTCTCCGTTGCGAATTTTCAAAATGGCGGACAGGTCAAAGAGGGAAATTAAAAAAACAAAGCGATTTTGCAATGAATTCTCAACATACACCCTCGTTAGAGAGGCGAATCCACGGAAGAAAGATACAAAACTGTATGATATTGAGATCGATATGATATTAAATCGATACCGAGGGCCCGTTTAATTGCCTTCCGCCACGATTATTAACTTTCTTGACAGCTTTCTGAAGACAGAATACTTTCTTCCTGAAGACTTCTGATATGCGGCTATTGATTATTACACCTCGTATACCTGATTGCTCAAACACTTTGTTTACGATTGTTTAAAGGACCGACTCATGGTTCTCCGTCTTCGTCTTGACATTGCTTTGAAATAGTATAGACTAGTAAGCTGAAACGAAAAATTAATCAGGGAAGTTTACGAAAAATCCAGCAAACAAGCTTTAAAAAGGCAATTATTTAGACTTCATACTTCAACGAACTTCACAAATCTTACTTGTTTATCTTGTAAGTAAACGATGGCAGATTAATTCCCGAAGCGCTTTCTGAGTTTCCCGATCCCTCTCCTACTGCTTTCACGCTTACAAAACAGGAAATATCAAAAGGAGGAAGATACAGCTGTTTTGAAACGCCATTTGACGAAGGTGAATCTGCTTTTCGTTCGACACTTTACATATCAAAGCAAAGGAAATTTGTTCCTCTTTTTGATTCTGGCGGTACATTTTAAATTTGCGCCTGCGTAAAAGAGATATCGCCCGAGACCCTTCACTCGGTCGTGTTTTGATCAAAAACGCCTTGTTAATTTCACGCAACCGCTCGGAGAAAAGGTAAAAATGACGAGGGAAAAACTTTATCTTCAAGTTAGAAAATTAGCGAAATAGAAAGCCACAATATTATAGTTTAATATTTCAGAGGTACATTGAGTGCTTTTTCCGTAGAGAATCCGCACGATGGTAAAACATTCGAAAATTACACTCGATTTGAGTGGGGTGTTGAAGTGGGCGTGGTCACTACATTCATGTTAAGACTATTTGTACCCCATGAGTTTGATATGAGGAACATTCCTCCGTAAAATTTACGATGGAAGCCGTATGCAATGGCATGCTCCCATTTCTGGGTGTTCAGTTACTCAACCGATCGCCTCAAAAAGAGACGCTATGGTGTACGTAAAACCCACTAATTCAACTCCACTATTGCATAATCAGAGTCATGTTGACAATCGGTGTAAATAGGTTTTACTAAGAACTATGCTTGATCAGGCACATCGTTTATCCTCATCTTAGTCACATTTCTCTGACGAATGTGACCGTTTGAAGACAGTATCCTCACGTCTGAAGTACCCCAAACACCTCGTTAAATCTACCATTAAAAGTTTCGTTGACTCAAAGGCTTGTGACCAACAGCAGCTTTTGTCGCCATCCAAAGAGACAGATGACACGGTTCGAGTAATTTTGCCATTTAGAGACCAAATCTCAGCAGATATTGCGATGAAACAACTAAAGGATCTGAGCCTAAAAGTACACACCACCATCCAACCTGTGTTTGTGAGCCGAAAAACTGAACAAGAACTACATGTCAAGGAAACAAAGCCACCAATTGTAAATCAGCAGTGTGTTGTTTATAGTTTTCAAAATGACTGGTGCGATGCGCGTTATGTTGGTAACACACGCGAACATTTACATAGTCGAATAAAAGGACATAAAAACAACAATCCTCCGCCTCTTCTATGCTTTGTGCAAGCGTACACTGGGACAACATTGATGCACCATCTCCGACTCCTTTAACAAGACCCTTACTGACTTACTGGATAAGTTTGCCCCGCTTAAAACAAGGACTATGATTAATCGTCCAAAGGTTACATGGTTTAATGATGACATTAAACAACTCAAGCGTCAACGTCGTCGCCTTGAAAAAAGAGCCGTGAAAACTGACCTACTTGGTGACTGGAATAATTACCAAAGAGTTCGTCATCAGTACTCTGCATTTCTTAAATATGCACGTGTGAATTATTATTCAAACCTAATTGATGAGTGTGCGGGTGACTGTCGCAAGTTATTTCGTGTGGTTAATTATTTGTGTAGGGAACCACTTGAGACGGCTATTCCAGAGCACACTGACCCCACAAAGCTAGCAAACGAATTTGGCACCTTCTTCTTCAAAAAAATTGAAATCATAAAGGAAAATCTTGATAAGTTTCAAGTTCAAGAACCTGGACTCATTCCTGTTACTCCTAAGGAGAATCTGGAGAGTTTTTCCGCGCTATCTATCGAAGAAGTGTCTAAGATTGTTCGAGAATCCTCCAATGCCTCTTGTCGGCTGGATCCTATTCCTACATGGTTACTGAAGTCCTGTGTTGATATATTAGCGCCCCCTATCACTTAGATGGTAAATCTCTCTCTTCTCAGTGGCCACGTTCCAGAATATTGGAGAACCGCCGTTGTCTCTCCTCTACTGAAAAAACCTGGACTTGATTTGGTCTATAAAAATTTCCGTCTAGTCAGTAATCTTCCATTCATTTCCAAGGTAGTGGAAAAGGCTGCACTCCAACAACTTCTCGTCCACCGTAAAAAAAATGCCCCTCACCCTAAATTCCAGTCCGGCTTCCGCAAGTATCACTCGACAGAAACTGCTTTATTAAAGGTTCAAAACGACATCTTAACGAGTATGGATAATAAAAAAGTGACACTTCTCGTACTTTTGGACTTCAGTGCTGCTTTTGACACCACTGAACATTCCATCCTTTTGAATATCTTGCAACAGGATGTTGGAGTCGTCGGGACTGCTTTAAATTGGTTCGACTCATTTCTTTCTGGTCGCAAAAAACGTATACTTGTTGGTGATAAGACTTCTGATGACTTTAATCTGAACTGTGGAGTCCCCCAGGGTAGTTGTATGTGGCCTATTTTATTCACTCTCTACGTCTCCCGCCTCTTCAAAATTATTTTTCAGCATCTCCCATCCATCCATGGTTATGCTGACGACACCCAGATTTACCTCTCCTTCCGACCTTGCTCTATCCATTCCGAAATTAACGCTGTCTCTGCGGTTGAGATGTGCATTGTTGATGTTCGTTCTTGGTTTATTGCTAATCGTTTGATGATCAACGACACAAAAACTGAGTTTCTAATTATTAGCACCCGCCAACAACTTGAAATAAAAAATCTATTGAATCTATTATTATTGGTGAAACCTTCATTTAACTTTTGGAAAGCGTCCGGAACCTTGGGTCCTGGTTCGATGCCCACATGCGATTGAACGTTCATATAGGCGAGATTTTTAGCAAGGCTTTTCGCGGATTATACAACATAAGACAGATCAGAAAATTCCATACTGTTCAGTCGACTAAGACACTAGTCCACGCATTCATATACTCACACCTTGATTACTGTAATGCACTTCTCTTCGGTCTGCCTAAATATCAACTCGATCACTAACAGAAAGTTCAGAATGCTGCGACTAGAGTGATTTTTCAGATTCCAAAAAAACCGCCGCCTGGTTAGCTCAGTTGGTAGAGCGCCAGTCTGTTGTGCGGGAGGTCGAGGGTTCGAGCCCCAGACCGGACCAACACTCAGGGTCTTAAAATAACTGAGGAGAATGTGCTGCCTTTGTAATTGTACCAGCAAATGGTTAGACATTCAAGTCTTCTCGGATAAGGACTATAAACCGTAGGCCCCGTCTCCTGCATCTTCAGTGTTACATGGTCAGCAGGGGACGTTAAAGAACCCACACACTTGTCGAAAAGAGTAGGGGGCGTAGTTCCCGGTGTGGTGGTCTATCTGTTGTTTCATTGTACATTTCATGCATGGGCTGGGTGGGTGAGTGAGATCAAATATGGACTGATAGCGGCAGCCAGAGGCGCCTTTACAAGCTGACGTTCGATCTTACTCAATTAGAATTGTAAACCGCCTTGAGACAGTATGTGATATGTGCGGTATATAAATACACATTCATTCATTCATTCATCGTATCACACCTGCACTTATCGACCTACATTGGCTCCCATTAACGTTCAGAATTCAGTTTAAATTGCTCCTCTTTGTTTACAAGTCATTACACAACCAAAGTCCTCCCTACATTAAAGATCTTTTGTCCCTGAACCCAGCTATCATTACACTCTTCGCTCGTCTGCTCAATCTCTTCTGTTCTTTCCAAAAGCCAACTGCTCTTCACTTGGGGATCGGGCCTTTGCTCATGCTGCACCTGTTTTATGGAACTCTCTGCCATTAACTATAAGAACAACTAGTAGCCTCGCCATTTTTAAAAAGAAACTTAAAACATTTCTATTTAGGAAAGCTTTTAGTTTGTTTCAATTGTTCTAATGTTTTTGCCTTTGAATATTTTATTTTTAATTAGTATAGAACTTTAACTTATGTAAGCGCTTCTGAATATGTTTATAGTTTTAGCGCTATATAAATTCCTTATCATTATCATTATCGCCAAACTCTACAAGAACGTGCACAAGACGATGCTTCAGGACCTGCTAAAGCGTTTCAAAGTGCTTAAGAAATGCAGAAAGAAGTTTGACTGTTTACTGTACGAAATACTTCTTATAAGAGCTTTAAAGCCAAATCTCAACGTGCAATCAGACTCCATTCGGGCGAAAGTATTTTCATAATCTTCGCACCCTTTTAAGCTAATTCTTCGCGTCAAAATCGCTTTAAATATTGTAATTTGCATTTTTTTTCATATTTTACCTTGATAATGGAGTCATGACAACTCCGAAACGTCGGATTTTATCGTTCGTTTTTACCGTTTTATGTTTAAAGAAGTCTCTTTTAATACGAAATGAACTAGTATTTTAAAACGGATGTTAAATTTTATACAGTTAAATGAATTAATCTAATTTTTACTTCAAGGATATAACACCGAAAAGAGAAGGAAAACACATTAATTGCGGTCTAAACATTTCTAATCTACTCCTTATGAAAAAGTCTTCAATTTATTTCTTCCACTTATCTCTCAATTCAGATGCCTTGATAAGTAAAAGAAATGACACCAAACTGTAAATCTGTATTCATTTGCATTTCAAATTACCTTTTATTTATACAATGCAGCTTTAACATCATTTCTTACAGTGGATTGTGTGATCAGTTAGAAATTACAGCTTCTTCTCTGTCCTCTCACTTAGTGCATGCATAATTTTTCAACTGTGCCAGTTTCTATTCATAAATAACCTGTCTTTGTTCGATAGGGCGGCCTGGAAATGTAAGGAGTTTTTAAAACGGACTCGCTGAGCTATTGTTTAGTTCATAGAAAAATTTGTTTCGCTACGTTTCGTTGCCGTGGTCGTCGTGGTTCTCTTAAAGTCCCTAATAGCAACCTCAGAATGAAAAAAACAATTCGGTTTCACAAGTTGTGAAAGAAATAAGAAGCGAAAGATTGGAGATACGATAAGTAGCACTAGGCAACATAACATCGCAACAAGAAATATCATTTCTAGTCAGTTCTACCGGAGTGAGAATTTTCGATCAGTAAGGGGAGCGAAGCCATCGAGAAGTTGCTGTGCCGGAGACACAAGACTATTGCCAGACTTAAGCACATCCTGAGAATTTTATCAGGTTTACTGTTTACTTTGTCTTTGTAAAAAGTATTGTCACTAAGAAACCTAACACCCTGCATGAACTTAAAGCAAATCTTATGATACTGAACGCAAGGACACTCACGTGTATATAAAATCTTGTAACGGCAATTGTTTAGCTAGCCATAATATAGTGCATGTACTTAACCTAAGTTCCTCAGAAGTACACAAATGCAACTAGGCTTGTGTTTCTGTTTAAACTGAACATTTAAAACAAGGGTCCCCAATGGGTTTTCGGGATCCGTGATTTTCCCTTATTTAAAGGCTGGGATCTGGGAATTTAAAGCAAGAGGGGAGCGAGATGCGAGATTGCTTTCATGAACGGGACTAGGGAATCGGCGATTTTGAGGAGCGGGATTCGGGAAATAATCACTTAAACGAACCGAAAACCGGGATGTCCGTTGACAAGAATTTATGAAAAAATTGATCTTCTCAGTCTACGAAAAGCACCAGACGAACAGGCTCCCTAACATTCAGGAGGCGGTCGGGCTGTTACCGTAATTTCCGGCCGTTTACCTGCGGGTAATCTATTGATTTTGCATTAAACGCGCGCCACTGCGCGTAATATGGAGGTGCGGGATATGTGACAATTTTAAAATCTACTGGTAGTTGAATTGAAAAAAAAATTATCGCCAACATGCGTTTCCACTTCTCAAATGAATTTTATCGTATTAAGAGTGCCGCAAAGCGGCACAAAAACATGATGCCGACTTGAGCTTATTTCATGCATAATTAGTTACGTGACGAACAAATTGCTATCGGCACGCGCAAAAACAAAACCTTGATGGTGACAAAAATAATCCAAAGATATCCGGCACATCAGTAACAAATTTCCATTAACACTAGCTTGAGCTTAAGAGAATTTTCCCGTTTTAAGGGACTTGTTAGGCCCAGTAGAACCGGAGATATCGATTTTTTTTAAAAATCGCCGACAATACTTTATAATTCAAGTTTTAACACTCACCCAGCTCTCTTTCAACAAATCAACAGGGCGTTGAACGATCGCTCGCACAGAATGTGGCCACAAATTCGCATTCTGTCAAGTATGAAACGTTGAGATTTGGGCATGGGCGACTAGTGTTTTTGCTGTATAATTTTATCAATAAAGTACATTCTAATATTGACACAGAGTTGTGCACGCGTCTGAATTTCTTTGACCTTTGACATAGACGCTTTCAAGTTTTCGAAAGTGAAACCAGACAACTTTTAAAAGACCGAAATGTATCACCTTAATGTCACGTTTTCGCCACCAAAAAGTTGAAGAACATAACGTGCGGTTTATCCACCAGTGCGGGTGATCCGTTAACTTTTTTTTTCGCCGTATGCAATAATCAACCGTAAAATTAGGGTAAGCAACTCTCTCGAGTTATTGCGCGGCAATGAAAAATATTTCAGAAGCGAAATTGCCAATTTACCAAAAATCCCCCACGTTTTTCCCACCTGGCTATTAGTTTTTGTTAGAGTTCGTTTTCAAGCGGTTCTCTTTTATCCTTTTTGGAATTTAGCTCACCTTCTTCCTTATAATTTTCATATTTCAGTTTACGATAAGTACTTGGTCACCTCGACTACGTTAAATAAAACGATTCAAGGCTTGTGCGCAAAATATATCTTCGCTTCAGTGTGTCTTTATTGGTGAAACTCATAGTTGTCGTCCAAAATTTGCTTCGCTTTTGTCGGCCGCTACAAGCAGAATTGTGTTCAATTTTTTTTTATCTCCCTTGTTATGAAACTATGGAATCGCCGTAATCTTTCGTCCTCCAATGGTTGGGCGTCAACACCGACTGAGTTGTGAAGCCACATGTTGAAAGAGAAGCAACTTGTAATGAGAACGCCTTTCCCAAAGAGGGATCTACTAACAATTAAATAAAAAAAATCAATAATTTAATTTTGAGTATATTGAAAATATCACTGATGTTATACATTCTTTTTTCGACAGTTGGAACCGATAACGTAAAAATGTCTAAAGCGAAGAGTGTCTGTGTGATCGGTGCAGGTCCCAGTGGTATGTCAGTATTGTTTCACTTTAATAAACTGAAAGAACAAGGCAAAGAAATTCCTGAAATTGTGTGCTTCGACAAGCAGTCAGACTGGGGAGGGCTCTGGAAATACTCCTGGGAAACTGGTAAGTACATAGTTTTTAGTGGCGCGTTGACACACTCTTATGCACAGCCTTTGTTTCTAGTCATTTGATCTTGCTATTTCTTTCTGGTTAAAAGTTGCATTTCCTTGGTGTAGATGAGGTTTAGCCGCTTGGAGGAGGAACCAATAGTACAATAAGTTCTTTTTGTTTCCTTCTTTAACATGCAGCGTCAACATTGCACCCAAAATAGCGCCACTAGGAATGTGGAAAATAAACGTAGGACAATATAAGCGGATCAGTGCTTCTGAATTAAGGGAAGGCAGAGTACAAAAAATTTTTTTTTGCGAAATCGAATAGAAACTTTGGCTTGATAGACCATTTGGTTTGTATGCATACTAAGAACAAACGGTTAAGGCAAACAATGATTTGAGTTCAAGAAAAAATTATACAATTTAATGATTATATTCTTTTAACTCTTTTCTTTATTCAGGTATCGATCAGTTTGGCGAACCCGTCCATGGAAGTATGTACCGAGGCCTCTGGTCGAATGGTCCGAAGGAAACTTTAGAGTTTCCGGACTACACGTTCGAAGATCATTTCAAAAAGGCAATTCCATCCTTCCCACCCAGAGAGGTTCTCTTTGATTACTTGAAAGGTATGTAATCTTTCCATCTCAACAACTTACCTGCTGGTTAGCTCTGTTCCTGATTACGATCACTGTTTTTTTGGTTTTTCCTAATTCCGGGACGAAAAGAAAAATAACACAGGTCTACCTCTTAAGGGCAAAATTAGTTGTGGATGAGCGATGTAGAGGTTATAAAATAAACACACAACTATTAGCACGTAACGTAATATATTTTCTCTTACTGAATCTTCTATAAGGTCGCTGGACTACAGCCGATCTTCGACACTGGATTCGTTTCAATCATGCCGTCCGCCAGGTGACCTACAATAATGACACTGACGATTTTTCAGTGGTTGTCAAAAGCCTTGTCGAGGACAAAGACCTTCCTGTTCAGAAGTTTGACTACCTTATTGTGGCGACTGGTCACTTTTCTGTGCCGAACGTTCCCTTTATTCCAGGAATAGAGGAGTTTCCTGGCCGCGTAATGCACTCACACGACTTCCGAAATGCCTATCAGTTCCAAGGACAGACGCTTCTTGTGGTCGGCTCCAGCTATTCCGCTGAGGATATCGCTTTGCAAAACCTCAAATATGGCGCCAAGAAGATCATTTGCTCCTACAAGACCAGGCCGATGGGCTTCAAGTGGCCCACTGAGATCACTGAGAGACCACTGCTAACAAAGATCGAAGGCAAAACTGTCCACTTCAAGGATGGTACCAATGCCGATGTGGACGCCATCATTTTGTGCACCGGCTACTACTTCCACTTTCCGTTCCTTGAAGAGCGCCTCCGGCTGAAGGCCAGGAATATCTTGTACCCTGCCGGGATGTACAAGAATGTGCTGTGGACCGAGGCTGGCAACAACAAGGTTTTCTACATTGGAATGCAGGACCAGTACTACACTTACACCATGTTCGACGCGCAAGCCAAGTGGACTGTGAACTGCATCACAGGGGAGCTCAAACTCCCTGACAAGGAAACCATGAAGAAGGACATTGAGAAATGGATCGCAAAGTAATAAATTATAGAGCAATCTGTCCTGGAATATTGAATGAATCATCGCGAATTCCCGCGCGGGTCTCGTCCCCCCAGTCCCCTGGACTGCTCTCGAAAATTTGGCGTCGCCCTTAAAACTAATCAGATGGAAACTAAAACAAACCACTACTCGACCAATCAGAATCAAAGCTTAACCCAAAATCATTTATTGCACAATCGCGCTTCCCGCCCCATCATGCCCGATTGCTTGTGTTTACTTTGAGTTTTTATTGGCTTCTTGTTCCTTTCATACTTTTATTCAAATGTTACGACATAAACACTCAATCGAAATGCACTCAATAGGAACTTATCTTGATACGTTGAAAACAGCTTCGTTGCTGTCGAAAGGGAGACCCGAACGTGTAGATATTTAGTAATCCTGGCTTTAAGTATTGAATATATTCCTTTGTTTTTACATAAGAGCTGTAGACTTCAAATAAGCGCACCAAAAAATTTCATTAGAAGAAAGGGACCACTTAACGGATCAGTTACAGAACATATCACGAATCATACTGAAATGGAAGTTTTTTTTATTTTTTCCTTTATAATTTCAGAATGAATGAACTGAAAGACTGCCACGATGATATAAATTTCCAGACTGTATACTTGGTCGACATCGCCAAGGATGCAAACTACGGATATGACCTGGACACCGCCCAACAGTTCCATGACTGGGAACATCACAAACATGAGGACATCCTCACTTACAGAGATCGAAGCCACACCAGCAAGTTTACTGGAACCCAGTCCCCAATTCACCACTCTACATTCATGAAAGCCCTTGATGACTCGATGGCGACTTTTCTAAACACCAAACCCTGAAGTACTACTGGCTGGAAACAATAAAGTTAGACTTTTTTTGATGTGATTTTTAAAAGCACTGAGGACTGTAGAGGAAAAAGGTTATTTCGTGATGAAAAAAACATTGTATTCTTGAAAGAGGTGTTGTTAGGGTTGAGATACTTCGTATGACTAAAACAAATATTTAAGAATCTGCCGTACTAAATCTTGATTTTAATATAAAATTTAAAGCAGTAGGTTCTGAAAAGTAACCTTAATCATTTAAAAGTTAAATGATTTGATAGACTGACAGCGAAAATCATTGTAGAAAAGAGTGTCGATTGTAGTTCCATGTTCACTTTCTACTGGCTCAACAAATCCCAAAAAGGGAGAGAGTACGATGAAATAATCGTAGTGGCCTAACCGGTTATAACCAACTTCACATTTTTTTCTCAAACGTTTTTTCTTTTTTCCTGGGAAGAGATTCTCAGCCGTCTTTCAATCACTGTGGCGGTTTTTGCGGAGGCTCAGACAGTTACGGACGAACTAGCACGTTAGATATTCAATCCCGAGCTAGCCCAGGCAGATTCGTGGCAGATTCGTCCCAGATTACTATCTTTAAACAGACTGTGACTCTTGGTCCGTTACTAGCCAATCGAAGAAAACCTTGAGCGGGAGGGCAAACTCCCTTTTTCTATCGAATATGTGTAGACGATTCGCTCACCATCATGCTAAATATCGCAACAGCATCTAACTTCCTGGACACATATAACAAGGAACATTCCTCCGTAAAATTCACGATGGAAGCTGTATGCAATGGCATGCTCCCATTTCTGGGTGTCCAGTTACTCAACCGATCGCCTCAAATAGAGACACTATGGTGTACGTAAAACCCACTAATTTAACTCCACTATTGCATAATCAGAGTCATGTTGACAATCGGTGTAAATAGGTTCTACTAAGAACTATGCTTGATCAGGCACATCGCTTATCCTCATCTTAGTCACATTTCTCTGACGATTGTGACCGTTTGAAGACAGTATTCTCACGTCTGAAGTACCCCAAACACCTCGTTAACTCTACCATTAAAAGTTTCGTTGACTCAAAGGCTTGTGACCAGCAGCAGCTTTTGTCGCCATCCAAAGATACAGATGACACGGTTCGAGTAATTTTGCCATTTAGAGACCAAATCTCAGTAGATATTGCGAGGAAACAACTAAAGGATCTGAGCCTAAAAGTACACACCACCATCCAACCTGTGTTTGTGAGCCGAAAAATTGAACAAGAACTACATGTCAAGGAAACAAAGCCACCAATTGTAAATCAGCAGTGTGTTGTTTATAGTTTTCAAAGTGACTGGTGCGATGCGCGTTATGTAGGTAGCACACGCGAACATTTACATAGTCGAATAAAAGAACATAAAAACAACAATCCTCCGCCTCTTCTATGCTTCGTGCAAGCGTACACTGGGACAAAATTGATGCACCGTCTCCGACTGCTTTAACAAGACCCTTACTGACTTACTGGATAAGTTTGCCCTGCTTAAAACAAGGACTAAGATTAATCGTCCAAAGGTCACATGGTTTAATGATGACATTAAACAACTCAAGCGTCAACGTCGTCGCCTTGAAAAAATAGCCGTGAAAACTGACCTACTTGGTGACTGGAATAATTACCATAGAATTCGTAATCAGTACTCTGCATTTCTTAAATATGCACGTGTGAATTATTATTCAAACCTAATTGATGAGTGTGCGCGTGACTGTCGCAAGTTATTTCGTGTGGTTAATTATTTGTGTAGGGAACCACTTGAGACGGCTATTCCAGAGCACACTGACCCCACAAAGCTAGCAAACGAATTTGGCACCTTCCTCAAAAAAATTGAAATCATAAAGGAAAATCTTGATAAGTTTCAAGTTCAAGAACCTGGACTCATGCCTGTTACTCCTAAGGAGAATCTGGAGAGTTTTTTGCGCGCTATCTATCGAAGAAGTGTTTAAGATTGTTCGAGAATCCTCCAATGCCTCTTGTCGGCTGGATCCTATTCCTACATGGTTACTGAAGTCCTGTGTGTATGTATTAGCGCCCCCTATCACTGAGATGGTAAATCTCTCTCTTCTTAGTGGCCACGTTCCAGAATATTGGAGAACCGCCGTTGTCTCTCCTCTACTGAAAAAACCTGGACTTGATTTGGTCTATAAAAATTTCCGTCTAGTCAGTAATCTTCCATTCATTTTCAAGGTAGTGGAAAAGGCTGCACTCCAACAACTTCTCGTCCACCGTAAAAAAAATGCCCCTCTCCCTAAATTCCAGTGCGGCTTTCGCAAGTATCACTCGACAGAAACTGCTCTATTAAAGGTTCAAAACGACATCTTAATGAGTATGGATAATAAAGAAGTGACACTTCTCGTACTTTTGGACTTCAGTGCTGCTTTTGACACCACTGAACATTCCATTCTTTTGAATATCTTGCAACAGGATGTTGGAGTCGTCGGGACTGCTTTAAATTGGTTCGACTCATTTCTTTCTGGTCGCAAAAAACGTATACTTGTTGGTGATAAGACTTCTGATGACTTTAATCTGAACTGTGGAGTCCCCCAGGGTAGTTGTATGGGGCCTATATTATTCACTCTCTACGTCTCCCGCCTCTTCAAAATTATTTTTCAGCATCTCCCTTCCATCCATGGTTATGCTGACGACACCCAGATTTACCTCTCCTTCCGACCTTGCTCTATCCATTCCGAAATTAACGCTGTCTCTGCGGTTGAGATGTGCATTGTTGATGTTCGTTCTTGGTTTATTGCTAATCGTTTAATGATCAACGACACAAAAACTGAGTTTCTAATTATTAACACCCGCCAACAACTTGAAAAAAAATCTGTTGAATCTAGTATTATTGGTGACACCTTCATTAAACCTTTAGAAAGCGTCCGGAACCTTGGGTCCTAGTCAAAATCGCTTTAAATATTGTAATTTGCATTTTTTTTTTCATATTTTACCTTGATAATGGAGTCATGACTACTCCGAAACGTCGGATTTTATCGTTCGTTTTTACCGTTTAATGTTTAAAGAAGTCTCTTTTAATACGAAATGAACTAGTATTTTAAGAATGGCTGCCTGTCAGGATCGAGAATTGTCCGTCAACGACCATTTTGGTGAATTGCTCATATTTTGCTCAAAGATACCCTTTGATAAACTATTTTCAAAAATCATGTTTTTAAGTTTCAGCGATTATTAAATTTTCATAAATTTGCGAAAATCTGAAAACGCGGTTTTCAGGCCTCCTGAGCTCAGGCTCCGCATAACGCACAGTCAAAAATTAACTGCAAAAACCAAGCCCCGTTTAAGGATGAAAATGGAATCAATCAACACCAAACTTCACACGATATTAGGACAGCTATTCTCATTCAATTCTAGTGAGTGATTTTTTTTGGGCACTGTAATGTCGTAAGTCAATCATGTTGGATCACGTGACTAGAGAGGGGGAGTTTGATTATTAAAAAAAAAAAGAGCAAGGTTTTTACTACAAGCAGGGCGTTGTGGTTCATTTTACTTTAGCTCTATTCGAGACTGATACTCTCGATATCACATCTGGCGACGAGGATGTAAAAAATTCATGAATCCCACAGTCAATATTCACATCAACACTGGTTTTCATTGAGGAGTTCGCTGTGTAAATTTTTCTTGAAAGCACGTGCTGTTTGCGACGCGCTCAACTCTGTGAGACCTCATGGCGGTTTCGCTACCAAGTTTTCCACCGTTCGACGTCCATGCCGATGGCAGTGCAGGTCCACGATGGAAAAGATGGCTAGGACGCTTAGAACGAATGCTTATCGGAATGAACATCACAGCTGCGAAAAGGAAACGGGCTTTGTTGCTGCATTATGCCGGCACCGACGTAGACGAAATATTCGACACCTTACCAAACACTGGCGAAGACGGCGACTATGACACGGCGGTCGCGAAACTTAACGAGTATTTCTCCCCACAAGTCAACACCACATATGAAGTATATAATTTTCGCCAGACGAAGCAGAAAGAGGGTGAGTCGCTTGATAGTTTTCACACCAGGCTTCGCCAACTCGCGAAAACCTGCGAATTCAGCGATGTTGACAAAGAAATTAAAGAACATATTATTCTGACGTGCAGTTCCAGCTCGCTCAGACGCCGAGCGCTACGCGAAAACCCAACGTTAGAAGGTTTATTGAATCTAGGAAGAGCATTAGAACTCAGTGAAAAACAAGCGAAAGACGTAGAAGATACCGGAGGCGAATTCCAAGCCGTCAACAAAATCAAACGAAAAGAAGAGAATCGGCAAAGCCGCCCACGTGACCGGCGTGACACACAATCACGAAATCGTCGTTTTGGAAACAAGCAAGGCAAATATCCCAGAAAATGTGGCAAATGTGGCGGGTACGCACCTCACAAAAATCCATGTCCTGCGCAAGGAAAAGTCTGTAAAGCCTGCGGGAAAATTGGCCATTTTGCTCATGTTTGTCGTTCAAAACCTCGTACCGTGGCCTCCGTGGAAACTGGTCAAACCTCTGATGAAGAATATGAGTACGCTTACACTGTCGACCATCAAGAAAACAAGAAGCCACCCATATGTCAGCTACAAATCAATGGAAGAAACGTGAACATGATGATCGACTCGGGTGCATCTGTTAATCTTCTTGATGAAATAACCTTTCAAAGAATTAACAGTCACGGCAGTGAAAGCCTGCAGCCTGTTCACACCAAGATTTATTCATATGGATCTAAAGTCCCTCTTCCTACCCTGGGAATCCTCACTGCAACCGTGAAATCCAGTAACGCGAGCACCTCCGCTCAGCTGACTGTTGTTAAAGGAGAAAACGGAAATCTTCTCAGCTATCACACTGCAAAGAAACTAGGTCTGATTGCGGTTTCTATTAATACTGCCACCGTCACTGAAAGAAACAAAGACGACCCGGAGTCTCTAAAAGAAGAGTTCAAATCACTGTTTGGAGGCATAGGGAAAGTACCAAACAAACAAGTGAAGTTACACATTGACCCCGATGTTACACCCCGACAGCAACCCCACAGACGAATTCCATTTCATGTTAGAGACGATGTCGAAAAAGAGCTTGAGAGACTTGAGAAACTCGACATCATCGAGAAAGTTGAAGGGCCCACACCTTGGATCAGTCCAATTGTTGTCGTCCCCAAGAAATCCGGAGAAGTTCGAATCTGTGTTGATATGCGTGAGGCAAACCAAGCAATTAAGCGGGAAAAGCATCTCATGCCAACCATTGATGACCTTGTTGCTGATTTGAATGGTGCAACGCTTTTCAGTACATTAGATCTGTCCTCAGGATACCACCAGCTTGAGTTATCACCTGAAAGTCGTTATGTCACAACCTTCAGTACACATGCTGGCCTAAGAAGATACAAACGTTTGCCTTTTGGAATTAATGCAGCGTCCGAAATTTTCCAGGAAAAGATCAGGGAACTCCTTTCTGGCCTCCCAGGATGTAAAAACATCTCAGATGACATCATAGTATTTGGAAAAGACCAGGAAGAACACAACAAGAATCTCCGTGGTGTTCTCCAGAGGCTTAAAGAAAATAACCTCCGTCTCAACAAAGACAAGTGTGCGTTTTCCAAAACTGAAATCAAGTTCTATGGTCACATTTTCAGCTCTGTCGGTGTTAGACCTGATCCAAAGAAAGTTAAAGCAATCCATGAGGCACAACCTCCTCGGAACCATAGTGAACTGAAGTCTTTTCTTGGTATGGCACAGTACGTCTCCCGATTCATACCAGACTATGCCACAATCACGACCCCTTTGCGCCTGCTGACCAGACAGGACACCCCTTGGAAATGGGAGCAAGAAGAACAAAAGGCATTGGACAAGCTGAAAGAAGCCCTCGCTGGGGATCAAGTTATGTCCTACTTTGATCCAAGAAAGAAGACCGAAATCATTGTCGATGCGAGTCCAACTGGTCTTGGTGGACTGTTAGTACAAGAAGGCAAAATTCTTAGTTATGCAAGCCGTGCTTTGAGTGATGTGGAAAGTCGCTATTCCCAAACAGAGAGAGAGATGCTTGCCGTAGTATGGGGAGTTGAACATTTTCATCTGTATGTTTATGGTGCCCAGTTTTCTGTTGTTACTGATCATAAACCTCTCATAGGCATCTTTAAGAACCACAAGCAAACTTCCCCAAGAATGGACAGGTGGAAACTTCGACTCATGCCCTACGACTGTCAGCTGATCTATCGGCCTGGAAGAGATGCCGAAAACCCTGCTGATTACATGAGCCGACATCCGTGTCCCACAGCACCAGAAGAACAAAATTTGGCTGAAGATTATGCCAACTATGTATGCTCTAATGCTGTACCAAGAACAATGACGCTCGAAGAAATAAAACAAGAAACCAGAAATGATGCAGAAATGCAAGCTGTCGTCAAGGCTGTGGAAACTGGCCAATGGAATGTTCCAGACGTACAGAAATACAAGAAGCTCAAGGAAGAATTATCAGTGTTCAATGGACTAGTATTAAGAAGAAACAGAATTGTGATACCATTTACTCTCAGAAGTAAAGCAGTAGACCTGGCACATGGTGGTCACCAGGGTATTGTCAAAACAAAGCAACTCATCCGAGACAAAGTGTGGTTCCCCGGAATCGACAACCTAACAGAAGAGAAGGTCAAAAGCTGTCTTTCATGTCAAGCTGCATCGACCAAGTCACCACCGATTGAACCCCTTCGAATGACGTCACTCCCTAGCGGACCTTGGAGAGAAGTCGCAGTGGATTTTGCTGGACCGTTCCCCTCTGGTGATTACATCATGGTAGTAACAGATGAATTCAGCCGTTTTCCGGAAGTAGAAATACTTACCTCAACATCAGCAAAAGTTGTGATCCCTAAACTTGATGCAATATTCTCAAGACAAGGTATTCCTGATGTCCTGAAAAGTGACAATGGTCCACCGTTTAATGGTCATGAATTTAAGAACTTTTCTGACTACTTAGGATTCAAGCATAGAAGGATAACCCCGTATTGGCCAAGAGCAAATGGAGAAGCAGAACGACTGGTTCAGACCCTCCAAAAGTCTATCAGAATTGCTCACCTAGAAGGCAAAAATTGGAAGCAAGAGTTGTACAAGTTCTTACGGCAATATCGTGCAACACCCCACTCCACCATCAATGTATCTCCAAGTGAAGCCTTAAACAATAGAAAACTCAAGACCACAATACCAGAGTCACCAATCACCCAACACAAGCTGCCGCGATATACACTTCAAGATCCATCCGCTAGCATCGCCCAGAGAGATGCTCTGCAAAAGCAGAAAATGAAGGTCTATGGTGACCTCAAAGCGCATGCTCAAGAACGAGAGATTAAGCCAGGAGAAGTTGTACTCATTAGACAACCCAAACAGAACAAGCTCAGCACTCCATACAATCCAAAACCATTCATCGTCGAGGAACAGAAAGGTACCATGGTCACAGCGAGTGATGGTTCACACACTGTTACGAGGAATTCATCGCAGTTCAAAGTTATTCCCAAACATCTTGCACCCTGCCAAGAGAATGGTGGAAGGAAAGATGAAGAAAAGACACAATGTCCATCCGAAATGAAAGCTGACGCCTTGCCGAGACGATCGAAACGACAGATCAAACCTCCTGTCAGGTTTTCAGACTATGTACAAATCGTCTACGAGAAATAGGCTGGAAAAGGAACTTTTCTGATTCTCTGAGAACGTTGACATTATATGAAGTGTTTGAAGGAAAAGAGATCTCAGTTTAAATTTAGTTTGAATGTTGATTATTTGATTACAAAACGATGTACATTGTTTTGTTTAGAATTTTAGGACGTTTATCACTTAAAATACAGTTAGTCACCTTGTGTTCTTTTCATCCGAAAAAAAGGGAGGGATGTAATGTCGTAAGTCAATCATGTTGGATCACGTGACTAGAGAGGGGGAGTTTGATTATTAAAAAAAAAAGAGCAAGGTTTTTACTACAAGCAGGGCGTTGTGGTTCATTTTACTTTAGCTCTATTCGAGACTGATACTCTCGATATCACAGGCACATCGATTTTGGGATTACTTAAGCCCTTGAAAGAACATCCTCACAGACCGCGTAAAATGGCAGCGAAAAACGGGTGATATTTCACGCGAAAAAAATGTACCTGGTACCACATATTTTAGATTTTCAATAACATATTCGTGAAATATTGCTATTTTCCATTCACTGTGGAAAGTGTGATGCTCGGAATCGCATTGCTTCCCTTCGAAAATGGCAGAAGTGTTTGTGACTTGAGCGAGCAAAATGATGCAAAGTGTGTAAACAAACAACAAGGTAATTTAATCATATCGAGTTGTTAAATCTCCAAATTGAATCCGGCCTCTGCTGTGTCGGTTTGTAGCTCGGAAAATGTAAAGTGACAAGTAAATTATTCCGCAGGATATTTAAAAAGGTTCTACAAAATATTTTTTGGCTAAAAATCTGCAAGTGAAGTACATATTACATTAGCACCAACTCACATTAAAGTAATGCAAAAGATACATAATTTCGAGAGAAGCTACTTAGTAGATTAGTACTTGATTCCATGCTGATAAATTAGATTTTTTTATCTTTTACTTTGAGAACTCATTTTCTGTAGGTTTAAATACATGGAAAGGCGACTTTTGACCTTCAAAGTAATTAAATGCAAGGCGACAGTTCTTGTTATCCTAGTGATTATCAATGTCACGCAACATAACGCCATTGGAAACGTGTCGGGGGTGCTGAAACATACCCGCGTAGAAACCGCAAATGAAATAATTATGTCGTTAAATTATAGAAAGAAATCCCGCATTTCAAAATGAGCGGAAAGAAATGTAGGTTGAATACTCTCACGTCTGTCAGTTTGCATGTGTCAGCTACCAGATGAGTAAACTTCATTACCGATGTGAAGACCAGAAAAGGAAAGTGAGGGTCAATATTGGCATGATTAACAGAAAAACAGAACAAAAGGAAAGAACTTCTAATTACTCTACGAGCTTTAAAAATGAGATAACTAGTAACTGACGATTAGGAACGAGTCACCGTTAATTCGTTTCTTCCTCACTTTTCTATTCTGCTAAACTAAAGAGAAAGTCAGCATCACGATGACTTTTGGCAAGTACATTTGCTGACAATCTCTTTCAGTAGAGCCAAGTACAGGGCCTTTTTACGCATGGGCTTTGATGGTATATCGAGGCCAAGGTCTTCACACATGTGCTGCAGCATGGGAAGCTTCAAGATCTTCAAATAGTCATTTAGCGCCATTTCACAAAGATCGTACTGATCGTAGATCAGGGGATGGTCAAGTTGTATTGACGCGACAGTCTCCTTTGCTTCGCTAAAATTACTCTCCTCTTGAGCTGCTCGGATATCAGCCTCATCAGGATCTCTCTGGCGAACTAAGGCACTCTGTCTTGAGAAGAAGTTGTGTTTGCATTGCTGCTGCAGGTCAGAATCTTCGGTGTCACTCAGAGCAAATACACTGCAATGACTTGCAACGGGAGAAGAAGAGCTCACGTGAACCTGAGTGAAAATAGGAAACACAGCTTGACACAAAGCATGGATTACCATGTTACTGCAACATTAACGACATAAAATATATGCAATATGTATGCTTCATGTTATCTAAATCGAATAACCTCAATAATCTGAGAAGATAAAATCTATTACAAGCATAATTTATACTGATAAAAAACAAATACCAAGAGCAAAAACCGACGTATATTTCCCAGTCAGGGTGGACCTGTCATCGGAACGGTTTTTTCGTGCCATACTTCCATCCATTTGTGAAATAAGATCACCCTGCTTGAAAAACATAATCCAATTTTCTTGACACTTTCGGTTGCTTACCTTGAAATCACCCTTCAGGTAGAATTTGGCCACCTTTAATGATTTCACGTATCGCACTTGCCACTCCTTTCCACGACCAAGCTCCCACAATTGAAGAACCAAGCCTTCTAGTTCATCGAACGCACGCGCCCCGTCTGCTGCAAAATAGTCAAGGCCTTGGAGAGACTTTCTGGTCGAGGCCTTGCATTCATTTAGAACACGCAGCATCGTCCGCTCGCTGAACGCCTCAAATCCAGTCTCTTTGCAGTACTGGGTATACTGACGCACTATCCTTTGCGGTATCATGGTGCGAATAACATTGGGTACTTCCACCAGTTGTCCAGAGGAGAGCTTCAGTGTTTTTTGTCCAAATAGCAGATCTTGCACCAAATGGGGGCTTGTTATATAAGATAAAAAGTGATCCAGTTGTCTTGGGTCGACTCTTATCTTTGATGAAGGCTGGGGGGTCACTGAAGCGCCGCTTCCGTGCTGAAGACGATGCAGATTAGCTATGGTAAAACGATATCTACTTAAGCCAGGTATGAATCTCGAGATATCATTATAATTGGAAACACCACTCATCATCGAAAGAATTTGCCGTCTTGTGTCCCACCCATGGGCTTTGTCGTATGCCTCAGCTAAGACCTGGAGGTAGCATTTGGAAGTTTCGGAGAGTTCGTCCAGCCCGAGTGCTTCGTTCATGGCAGGATAAGAGACGACTGCTTGCCAAAGAGAACCTGCACAACTGGGTGTTAGGTCGTGGAGCACAGAAGAAAAAATATCTGCGGTTTATCTAGTATACCGAAGCTTAGTGCTGTCACTGGCCTTTTCCCACTCAACCCAAGGTTGAGAGACAGGTTCAATGTTTTTGGACACCAGATACTCGTTCAACTTTTCACGGGAATTTGGCTTTGAGGTGATGCTCTCTTCACTCGTTGAGGAGACGAGGCTTGCAGTATCGGGACTGAGAAACGTCTCGTCATCCTTCAACCCCTGGGATGATATTTCCAGAAACATCAAGTCCGTCTCTAGACCATCAGAAGATAACTCACTGCCAGCACTTGATTCCTCTCCTGGACGGTCTGTTTCCATCTCATGAACCTACGAAAAGGTTTGCTCTATAAGCATCAAATCTCTAAAACCGATTTCTTTGTATATGTTTGTAGGGAATCAGTTTCGGGTAATAAAAAATCTCAGCAGCACCAGGTGCTGTTGCGGGACATCCAGAAAACAAACAAATGTGGGACAGGAATTAGCCTACCAAAATGCGGCATAGCACCGCTCCCCTTCCCCACCCCTCAAATAAAAGTGACCAAAAAGCAGTGAGTTTTACTGTTCAACGAAGGAGCCTTGTCCCAGATTAACAACTGTGTTTGTCACGCTGTGTTTGTGTTTGTCACGTGTTTTTTCTTCCTCGATTTTTTTCCAATTTCTATGCTCTTCTAAAAATGACTCTCTTCCTTTTAAAAACAAGATTGAGATCATCAATTCATATTTGAAGCTTACCATTGTCTGTTGTTCAGGTATCTGCACCACTCGAGGCTCTTTAGGGGTAGACACAGTACTTGCTCCAGCGCCCTCCGCCGGCGTCTGTTCATCTGCAACTTGCCTGCAGATAAACTCGTCGCATCGCCTACAAATTGCTTTTATTAAAAAAAAAAGCAAAGTAAATAACTCATATCAATTACTATTTCTAGGTATAAAGTAATCAATCTGTCATCAATCAATGGATTATCAGCTACTCAGACGAGAAAAAAACGTTGGCAATATAAATTGCAAAGTTTCCTCACAAATATAAAATTTGCTAGCTTGAGAAAGTTGAAACTTATAGTGCTTTTTTTGTGTGTAAGGTATTACAAATAAGCGTGAGAAAAAGCAATTTCATGAGAACATTTATCAACAGAAGCAATTCAACTTACGCGACCCAACTGGAACTAAGGTGTTGGTGTTGCAAAAAATATACATCGATTTTCGGCTATCCACACGGTTGCTTCCTTTGGCACTTGAGGACTTATGTGTCGCTAGATCCTTGGGAATTGCACAAAGGGTTTTCCTAGTCCTCCAACGTATGCCAAAGTCTGCCCTATGGCGTGGGCAAATAGTCAGGGTAAGATGTTTTTGCTCAAATGAGAAAACACCTGTAAAAAATATAACACCAATTAAATCTGTTGCAGCACTCATTCATAAGCACAATAAAGTTACCTGAAAACACACAAAATCAATATTTACCGGCTCTGGCTAATAGCAGCTTCATTTCAGTTCTAGAACCTTCATCTGCACTCAGTCCAAGACTCGATAGATGTCCAGTTACATCTTTCGTGCAGTCCTCGAGTGTAATGCATTCCACCTGACCAGAATAATCAGGAGATCGCCCGCAAGGGGTCACCTTACCAACTAGCGTTATATAGCTACAGAGAGCCATAAAATGACAAGAAATAATAACTTCTGATGAGAGCACGTATGAAAGCGCAAGACTCGTCCGTGAAATAACTTTCCTTAGATCTGTTACGAAATTTCAACCATTTGCGCAAGAGCTTCGTAGGCAGTGATGACGTGACAGGCTTTACCACGAGAGAAAATTGTGTTTGAATTACAGCATCTTGGTCAAGATGGTGCGAGATGTTGGAAACTCAATGAAAACACATCTGAGATTGAAGTATAATAGTGTTATCGTGTAGTTATCAGACCTTGAGTAAAGTTTTTGTTTTCAGTCTTTGGTATATTTCATGATGACAGCCCATTTAGGGTCTCATGTGGTGCGGCCAGCGTTTGTTGGGACCGGATGTCGGTTAATTATGATAAATAGGAACAATTCGCGTTAATACACTGAACTGCTTGTAAAGAATGCTGTTCTCCTTCTGTATTCGCTGGAATTCTTGATTTATATATACATATATATCTAAAACAAGCTAAAACAAAGCCCTTGCAGCTGAAATGTTTAAAAGTCATTCAACAGACTGACAATTGTCACAATTTTCGTAATCGTAGTACTTGTAATGGTGATCGATGAAACGACTGTAAGAACATTTTCGACGGTGATTTTATTTTCTCTCAGCTCTCACACAACTCTGAATGTACGACTTCACTATAACTCAATATTTTGTGGAATATAAGTCAAACATTTCCAGAATTAAAGTTTGTTTTTAAACCTTTTTCCACCAGGGAAGGAATGGTAAGATTAGCGTTTGTTTACACAACACACATCATTTTGCTCGCTCTGGACACAAACATTTGTGGTATTTTCGAAGGGAAGCGGTCTGATTCAAAGCATCAAAGTTTACTCAGGAAATAAATAGTATCATTATATTACGAATATCAAGTTAAAAATTTGAAAAATGAGGTACCAGGTACACTTTTATCGCGTTAAATTTAACCTATTTTTTGCTCTAATATTAAGCGCTCTTTGAGGGTGTTGCTAAGAAGACTTAAAAATTCTCAGTATCAATGTGTACAGAAAAATTAACATAGTGAAAATGGATGGGAAGGCTTTTTCTTATATCGTGTGAAGTTTGGTGTTAATTGAATTCTTTTTAAGCCTTCAACGGAGCTTGGTTTTTGCAGTGAATTTTGGACAATTTGATAGGCGGAAAACCGCACTTAAACCGCGTTTTCAAATTTTCGCCAATTTCTAAAAATTTAATAATCGTCGGAACTTTTAAACTTGATTTTTGAAAATAGTTTACCAAAGGGTATCGTTGGGCAAAATATGAGCAATTCACCAAAATGGTCGTTGACGGACGATTCTCGATCCTAACAGGCAGCCATTCTTAAAACGGATGTTCAATTTTATACAGTTAAATGAATTAATCTAATTTTTACTTCAAGGATATAACACTGAAAAGAGAAGGAAAACACATTAATTGCGGTATAAACATTTCTAATCTACTCCTTATGAAAAAGTCTTCAATTTATTTCTTCCACTTATCTCTCAACTCAGTGCCTTGATAAGTAAAAGAAATGACACCAAACTGTAAATCTGTATTCATTTGCATTTCAAATTACCTTTTATTTATACAATGCAGCTTTAACATCATTTCTTACAGTGGATTGTGTGATCCGTTAGAAATTAAAGCTTCTTCTCTGTCCTCTCACTTAGTGCATGCATTAAACTGTGCCAGTTTCTATTCATAAATAACCTGTCTTTGTTCAATAGGGCGGCCTGGAAATGTAAGGAGTTTTTAAAACGGACTCGCTGAGCTATTGTTTAGTTCATAGAAAAATTTGTTTCGCTACGTTTCGTTGCCGTGGTCGTCGTGGTTCTCTTTAAGTCCCTAATAGCAACCTCAGAATGAAAAAAACAATTCGGTTTCAAAACTTGTGAAAGAAATAAGAAGCGAAAGATTGCAGATACGATAAGTAGCACTAGGCAACATAACATCGCAACAAGAAATATCATTTCTAGTCAGTTCTACCGGAGTGAGAATTTTCGATCAGTAAGGGGAGCGAAGCCATCGAGATTTGCTGTGCCGGAGACACAAGACTATTGCCAGACTTGAGCACATCCTGAGAATTTTATCAGGTTTACTGTTTACTTTATCTTTGTAAAAAGTATTGTCACTAAGAAACCTAACACCCTGCATGAACTTAAAGCAAATCTTATGATACTGAACGCAAGGACACTCACGTGTATATAAAATCTTGTAACGGCAATTGTTTAGCTAGCCATAATATAGTGCATGTACTTAACCTAAGTTCCTCAGAAGTACACAAATGCAACTAGGTTTGTGTTTCTGTTTAAACCGAACCTTTAAAACAAGGGTCCCCAATGGGTTTTTCGGGATCCGTGATTTTCCCTTATTTAAAGGCTGGGATCTGGGAATTTAAAGCAAGAGGGGAGCGAGATGCTAGATTGCTTTCATGAACGGGACTAGGGAATCGGCGATTTTGAGGAGCGGGATTCGGGAAATAATCACTTAAACGAACCGAAAACCGGGATGTCCGTTGACGAGAATTTATGAACAAATTGATCTTCTCAGTCCACGAAAAGCACCAGACGAACAGGCTCTCTAACATTCAGGAGGCGGTCGGGCTGTTACCGTAATTTTCGGCCGTTTACCTGCGGGTAATCTGTTGATTTTGCATTAAACGCGCGCCACTGCGGGTAATAGGGAGGTGCGGGATATGTGACAATTTTAAAATCTACTGGTAGTTGAATTGAAAAAAAAAATTACCACCAACATGCGTTTCCGCTTCTCAAATGAATTTTATCGTATTAAGAGTGCCGCAAAGCGGCACGAAAACATGATGCCGACTTGAGTATATTTCATGCATAATTAGTTACGTGAAGAACAAATTGCTATCGGCACGCGTAAAAACAAAACCTTGATGGTGACAAAAATAATCCAAAGATATCCGGCACATCAGTAACAAATAGAGAGAATTTTCCCGTTTTAAGGGACTTGTTAGGCCCAGTAGAACCGGAGATATCGATTTTTTTTAAAAATCGCCGACAATACTTTATAATTCAAGTTTTAACACTCACCCAACACTCTTTCAACAAATCAACAGGGCGCTGAACGATCGCTCGCACAAAATGTGGCCACAAATTCGCATTCTGTCAAGTATGAAACGTTGAGATTTGGGTATGGGCGACTAGTGTTTTTACTGTATAATTTTATCAATAAAGTACAGTCTAATATTGACACAGAGTTGTGCACGCGTCTGAATTTCTTTGACCTTTGACATAGACGCTTTCAAGTTTTCGAAAGTGAAACCAGACAACTTTTAAAAGACCGAAATGTATCACCTTAATGTCACGTTTTCGCCACCAAAAAGTTGAAGAACATAACGTGCGGGTTATCCACCAGTGCGGGTAATCTGTTGACTTTTTTTTTTCGCCGTATGCAATAATCAACCGTAAAATTAGGGTAAGCAACTCTCTCGAGTTCGTTTTCAAGCGGTTCTCTTTTATCCTTTTTGGAATTTAGCTCACCTTCTTCCTTATAATTTTCATATTTCAGTTTACGATAAGTACTTGGTTACCTTGATTACGTTAAATAAAACGATTCAAGGCTTGTGCGCAAAACATATCTTCGCTTCAGTGTGTCTTTATTGGTGAAACTCAGTTGTCGTCCAAAATTTGCTTCGCTTTTGTCGGCCGCAACAAGCAGAATTGTGTTCAATTTTTTTTTATCTCCCTTGTTACGAAACTATGGAATCGCCGTAATCTTTCGTCCTCCAATGGTTGGGCGTCAACACCGACTGAGTTGCGAAGCCACATGTTGAAAGAGAAGCAACTTGTAATGAGAACGCCTTTCCCAAAGAGGGATCTACTAACAATTAAATAATAAAAGTCAATAATTTAATTTGAGCATATTGAAAATATCACTGATGTTATACATTCTTTTTTCGACAGTTGGAACCGATAACGTAAAAATGTCTAAAGCGAAGAGTGTCTGTGTGATCGGTGCAGGTCCCAGTGGTATGTCAGTATTGTTTCACTTTAATAAACTGAAAGAACAAGGCAAAGAAATTCCTGAAATTGTGTGCTTCGACAAGCAGTCGGACTGGGGAGGGCTCTGGAAATACTCCTGGGAAACTGGTAAGTACATAGTTTTTAGTGGCGCGTTGACACACTCTTATGCACAGCCTTTGTTTCTAGTCATTTGATCTTGCTATTTCTTTCTGGTTAAAAGTTGCATTTTCTTGGTATAGATGAGGTTTAGCCGCTTGGAGGAGGAACCAATAGTACAATAAGTTCTTTTTGTTTCCTTCTTTAACATGCAGCGTCAACATTGCACCCAAAATAGCGCCACTAGGAATGTGGAAAATAAACGTAGGACAATATAAGCGGATCAGTGCTTCTGAATTAAGGGAAGGCAGAGTACAAAAAAAGTTTTTTTTTTTGCGAAATCGATTTGAAACTTTAGCTTGATGGCATTTGGTTTCTATGCATACTAAGAACAAACGGTTAAGGCAAACAATGATTTGAGTTCAAGAAAAAATTATACAATTTAATGATTATATTCTTTTAACTCTTTTCTTTATTCGGGTATCGATCAGTTTGGTGAACCCGTCCATGGAAGTATGTACCGAGGCCTCTGGTCGAATGGTCCGAAGGAAACTTTAGAGTTTCCGGACTACACGTTCGAAGATCATTTCAAAAAGGCAATTCCATCCTTCCCACCCAGAGAGGTTCTCTTTGATTACTTGAAAGGTATGTAATCTTTCCATCTCAACAACTTACCCGCTGGTTAGCTCTGTTCCTGATTTCGATCACTGTTTTTTTTTTCCCATTGTTGTGACTGGTTTTTCCTAATTCCGAGACGAAAAAAAAAACACAGACCTACCTCTTAAGGGAAAAATTAGCTGTAGACAAGCGATGTAGAGGTTATAAAGTAAACACACAACTATTAGCACGTAACGTAACATATTTTCTCTTACTGAATCTTCTATAAGGTCGCTGGACTACAGCCGATCTTCGACACTGGATTCGTTTCAATCATGCCGTCCGCCAGGTGACCTACAATGATGACACTGACGACTTTTCAGTGGTTGTCAAAAGCCTTGTCGAGGACAAAGACCTTCCTGTTCAGAAGTTTGACTACCTTATTGTAGCGACTGGTCACTTTTCTGTGCCGAACGTTCCCTTTTTTCCAGGAATAGAGGAGTTTCCTGGCCGCGTGATGCACTCACACGACTTCCGAAATGCCTATCAGTTCCAAGGACAGACGCTTCTTGTGGTCGGCTCCAGCTCTTCCGCTGAGGATATCGCTTTGCAAAACCTCAAATATGGCGCCAAGAAGATCATTTGCTCCTACAAGACCAGGCCGATGGGCTTCAAGTGGCCCCCTGAGATCACTGAGAGACCACTGCTAACAAAGATCGAGGGCAAAACTGCCCACTTTAAGGATGGTAGCACTGCCGATGTGGACGCCATCATTTTATGCACCGGCTACTACTTCCACTTTCCGTTCCTTGAAGAGCGCCTCCGACTGAAGGCCATGAATATCTTGTACCCTGCCGGGATGTACAAGAATGTGCTGTGGACCGAGGCTGGCAACAACAAGGTTTTCTACATTGGAATGCAGAACCAGTACTACAGTTACACCATGTTCGACGCGCAAGCCAAGTGGACCGTGAATTGCATCATGGGGGAACTCAAACTCCCTGAAAAGGAAGCTATGAAGAGGGACATTGAGAAATGGATCGCAAAGTAATAAATTATATAGCCATTTGTACTGGAATATTGAATGAATTATCGCGAATTCCTGCGCGGGTCTCGCCCCTTCAGTCTACTTGACTGCTCTAGAAAATTTGGCGTCGCCCTCAAAACTAATCAGAAGGAAACTAAAACTAACTGCGACTCGACCAATTGGAATCAAAGCCTAACCCAAAATCATTCATTGGACACTTGCGTTTTCCTGCCATTATGCCAGATTGCTTATATTCACTCTTAACTTTCATTGGCAACTTGTCCCTTTGATGTTACGACATACACACTCAATCGAAATGCGCCAAAAAGCACTTTATCATTGTATGCGGAAAACAGCTTCTTTGCTGTCGAAAGGGAGATCCGAACGTGTAGATATAAAGCAATCCTAGCTTACGGTATTAAAGTACTCCTCTCCTTTAGATGGGAGCTGTAAATTTCAAATTTCGGCATTTCATTAGAAGAAAAGTGACTTCTGAACGGATCAGTTACTGAACATGTCACCAAATATACTAAAATGGAAGTTTTTTTATTTTTCCGCTATAATTGCAGGATGAATCAACTGAAGGACGGTCACGATAAGATAGATTTCCAGACTGAATACTTGGTCGACATCGCCAAGGATGCAAATTACGGATATGACCTGGACACCGCCCAACAGTTCCATGACAGGGAACATCACAAATATGAGGACATCCTAACTTACAGAGATCGAAGCCACACCAGCAAGTTTACTGGAACCCAGTCCCCAATTCACCACTCTACATTTATGAAAGCCCTCGATGACTCGATGGCGACTTTTCTGAACACCAAACTGTGAAATATTACTGGCTGGAAACAAATAAAGTTAGGCATTACTGAGATGATTCTTGTTTTGGTGTGATTTTTAAAAGCACCAAGGACTGTAGAGGAAGAAAATATAGTAGTGAAAAAAACATTTCATTCTTGAAAGAGGTATTGTTAGGGTTGAGATACTTCGTATGACTAAAACAAACTATTAATAATCTGCGGTATTAAATAATGATTTCGATGTAAAACTTAAAGCGGCAGGTTCTAAAAAGTAGCTTAAATCGCTTCAAAGTTTAATGATTCTATAAAATGACATTGAAAATCATTGTAGAAAAGAGTGTCGATTGTGGTTCCATGTTCGCTTTCTTCTAGGAAGAGAGAACCATGAAAAAATCGTAGTGGCCTAACCAGTTATAACCAGCTTCATCTTTTTTCTCCAAAGTTATCTCTGCCTTCCTGGAAAGAGGTCTTCAGCCACCTTTCTGTTATTGTGGCGAATACAGTTACGGACAAACTAGCACGTTAGATCTTCACTTCCGAGCTAGCCTGGGCAGATTCGTCCTAGACTACTATCTACACAAAGATCACGACAATGGTTTTAAATTCAAACTCTTCGGTTAAAAACCTAATGTGGGAAGCGGTTCAAAACAGATGATAGACACCTTTCGTGTCCATCTCGCAAGGTGTGACATAAGAACTTCGACTAGCCAGTCTGAAATCATTTCTTCACCGAGAATTTATTTGGTGTCCGTTTGCCGATGGCGAAATGGAATGAAAGAGTACATTAAAAAAGGACTGGGGTGCGGAGATATTGTAGTGGAGGGATAGATACTTTATTGATCAAAATCAACTTTCATCGCGTGCAAATTAGCAGCACATCCTCATGGTCGATTACGATAACAGTGGGCGCATCAAGGACCTATTTCAGACTTTTCCACAAGCTTTAAACCATGAAATCGATGACCTTCACAGAGGTCTTTTAGCTCATTTCTTTTTCTTATCCTTTTTTCATTACCAGTGGCAAGCTGAAGTGTTGCCACACTGGCTACCAACCTCTTCCCCTCCCCCAAATGTAACCTTACCCCTCTTCGACAGGGTCTTAGAGAAGAACAATACCTGTTGGACATTGTGAACTTTGCAACATTGTGACACCTTTGGTAGATTCCATCTCATAACACTGGGAATTTGACCAATGAAATGAATTAGTATTTGAAAATGGATGTTGAATCATTCAACATCCATCTTAAAATACTAATTCAAGTTGTCTACAGTGAAATGAAGTAATTTCATTTTTACTTCAAACATTCCACAAAGAAAAGAGAAGGAAAACATATTAACTGCACTCCAAACATATCTACTCCACTCCTGATGACAAAGTCTACAATTTTCTTCTTCTGCTTTTTTCTTAACTCAGATGCCTTGATAAGTTACAGGAAACATGAAACCATAAATCTGTATTCATTTTATTGCAATTTACTTTTTCACAGAATCATCATTTATATAATGCAGCTTGAACATCATTTCTTACAGTGGATTGTGTGATCAGTTAGAAATTACACCTTTCTGTCTGTCCTCTCACTTTGTGTATGCATAATTTTTAAACTTCAGCTACCCAGCCAGTGTCTATGCATAAATAACCTGTCTTTGTTCACCTGGCATTGTTTGCTTTACCAGATACCATTTTTACAGAATTTGAACAGAAAGCTTTTCTTAGTATTACCTCTTAGTATTTTTAAATAAAAATTCTACAATTCACGATTTAAATATAAAGTTGAGGTTTCCTGACAGTTTTCACATTCCAAAATCTAGGGTAGTTTTTTTTTTTTTTTTACACATTAAATTTGGACCCACTAGAGAGTTTTTAAGTTAGATTTCTGTGTATTTAATTACTTTACATTTTTTTCTATATTTATATCTTTCTGGCAATTTTAAAGAGAGAAATAACATTTAAATTACGTAAAATTCACGTTCCAGCCGCGATTTAAATCACGTTAGCGTCATTAAATAAAGTATATTCTAAATGCTACCTTGTCGATCGCTTGCACTTCTTACAGCCCATGCTTGGTTTTGTTTTTCTAAAGTATTAAAATAACCATTCGCACCTTCACGATTTTGACTACGTTGAGAATATTTATCTACTGGTTTATGTTCTGGAAGTCGCAACTCCATCCCTTCTACGTGATCGGAGCTAAATTCAAAAGGAGCAATACGATGTTTGCGCCCGAGAGAACTCAACCTGTATGCTTGTGATGCATCAGGCTTACAAAACACTCTTTTGCATCCTTGGCGAAAATCCCCACTGAATAGGGCATATATCGCTACGTTTAAAGCTGAATTTGAAAAGGAGAGTATTAAAAAACTCATGTACACGTATAGCTTCAAATTATAGTTCAACGAAGAAAGAACGAGGCTTAGAAAGTACGGAAGACAACAACAAATAAATACGAGCCACTGAAGAAACAGCATACGAAGTACTTTGATTTTCGAACGAGGTACACGAAACGCATTCCGTCTGAAACTATTTGGGGTATTTTTCGCGTGAAGATTTCGAGTTATAACAGCGAATGCGATCCGTAAGTACATCACAACGGTGAAGATAAGAGGGGAACAAAACGCAAGAAAGAAAAATAACATTATGAAGACCTTCCATTCAACTCCTGTGACGTCGCCACGGCAAAAATTTTCGTTATCCACTTTGTCTGGTGACGTTGATGTGAAGAAATACAAGGTTGGTGCCGAAGAACAAATCATAAAGATCCAAACGAAAATAATAAGCTCTTTAGTTTGAGAACGGCTCATTTTGAACTTTAAAGGATGTACAATGATGTAGAATCGATCCAATGAAATACAGGCCAGAAGCCCCGAAGACACACCAGCGTTTAAGAAGTGGAAAAAGAAGGTCAGTTTACAAGTTACATCAAACAGCCACGATCCATGCATGATCCAAATCATGGTCCAAAGAATACACATGAACGGTACCGTCAAGTTTGATAAGCCCAAACTCAAAACAAAATAATTCGTGGTCCATTCGCTTCGCCGACTTTTCTGTATGACCAGCAGAATAAGCCCATTTCCGAGCACAGATCCCAAAAAAATAACCGACAGTACGAACATTTCCGCAAAAACAGCCCCAGAGCTCGAACATCCAGGACTGGAGACGACAATTCGATCGGAACAATTCGCCATGTCCATGTCGACGTCCGCCATACTTTTCAAAGCAGTTGTGTCTCATGTAAACAAACCGGGAATGGTAAGTTACGCGTTCCATTTGCTTGTAAAGAAATCGACTTCATTCGCCTGGTCGCTATCTGAAGGGAAATTCATTCTTTAAATAGTGACTATATTCGTTTAAATTCTTCTCCCATGGGTACCATAAGCTTATCTATTACAATAATTCGGCCAACCTTTTCGCAATCGCTCACTTTCTCTTCAAATGCAAATTATTTGGTCTGTGCAATCGGATCGCATGTTGTTTTTGTCACCTTGTCGCTGGGATACGGGACATCTGTCACTCACCAAAAGAGTAGAAGGACGTAATTTTCTTTTACTAGAGAGAGGATATTTTGTTAAAATCTTACTAAGGATCAAACAGTCACAAAAGAGGCTCAACGCTAAACAAAACACAGTGATTTTCGTGAGAAGGGACACTTACAAGTTTCCTTCATTCAATATATCACAAAGAAACAATATTATGGTCGATAGTAAAGACAGGTGAAAGAAACCTATTATCGGCAACCGCTCTAAGATTCGAATTCACAAAAAAAGGAAAAAATTGAGACAAAGCAGTCATTTATAATAAAAGGCATAAAGGTAACTACATTTAAAACGGTTGAGAATAACCCATACCGACGGGTACATTAATACGAAACATTTGATTTCATAATAACTCTTCGATGTGCATGGAAAGACACAATATATCTGCATAAAAAAATAATTATTCACGGATTCATTAGTTAAATGATCGCTAAAAACATACCAATCACAAGATGTTTTCTATAGTTTGTGTATACTACAACAAGCATAGGCAGAATAAGGGACCGTAATCACGTCAAATTTCAACAGCTAAAGCTTGCTAAGTATTTCGGATGTAATTTGCCGTAAAAACATTGCTTTCGTTTTCACCTATATTGCAACGAAAGTGTTTATAGTGATCTAATATACTTTTTTAGAATTTTCTCTGGCCTTCAAGCATTATTTGAGCCGTTTGGATTCTGAGCGTACAATATTGCGAAAAGAGGTATTTCCTTTAAATAACACTGTCAAAGAATCGAACCACAAATTGACACAGTGAATACTAAATTTCAGACACAACCAACTTCAAAACTCTTGATACTCATAAGTTTTTCTTATAATTAAATTTTATAATTCTAGTTATTTAATTTCTTTTATCTTCTTTCCCTTTTTTTCTCTTTTTTTTTGCATTTGTGAGCAAACTATCGTCACACAGCAATATAAATATTTGCGATGAGGGAAGGGCGATGCGAAAAATGTCGGAAACGAAATTGGAAACATTCCCACCCGTGTAATTGGCGTGAAGCGTAAAGTATGTCGCAAAATTAAAATGGACATCACTGACTTAACTTGATCTTTTTTATTGTTTGTTATGCGTATATAATAAATATATGATATACCACGCCATAACTATTCACTCTATGAGCTTAAAAATATACCTCTTTAATCCTTTAGAGGACAATAATATGTCGACTTTAAATATTTAATTCACGTAAAAGAAGCGGGTTCAGTTTTAAAATTAAAACAGACACGACTTACACCAGCTACAGCTTTAAAATTAAACAGGATAAAAACTCATGCTGGAGCTCAAAATGAGATCAGAAATTAATCTATGACTTCCTTGTAAAGAAGGCAGATACTCTAAAACTCCACAAAACAAAAACGTCTTTCAAAGTTGCACTCAGAATTTTAACGCAACTCAAATCAGCCTTTGTTTCTTTTCCAGATAGACATTAAAAATTGTTGTTGTTTTCTTTCCTTTCGCAAAAAAAAAACCACTAGAATGGAAGCCATTGAGACCAAAAACGAGGAAGTGTAAGATCTATGCCCATTTGTTGCATTAATTACTTCACAGGTCATTTGATATCAATTTCTTAGCTTTAGCTTGGCGACGGGCAAAATAGACATTATTTAACGTATGTAATCAGTTGGCGAATAAAAAGCTGTAGAATTTGATGTAACTTTTATATTTTTATAATAACAAGGACTTTTCGAGAATAGTAGTTCTGGTTACTTATCTAATATATCGGATTTCAAATCTATTATAGTTGTGTATGGTTTAAAAATTTATTGTTGATAACGTCGTATCATAAATCTGTCGGCCGCACATCCCCGAGAAAGTGAAGACATAGGTGTAAACGTCAAAAGATGTCTTCGGAAAGTCTTCGGCAAATCCTCTCAAACGAAGAACCCATCAATCACGTAAACCGAGCGTTCTCCTGACTGAATCGTCGGCAATAATCAGTTCCTCTCAGGAATGCTTTTCGTAAACAGTGTCACGAAAACACCCCGGATTCCATCTCGCTGATTAACTTGGCACAGTTAATTCCTCTACAAGTGGCGCGGTTTGGGCGAACCATAAGGCCGTGTTGTGGTTTGCTGTAAAGTTATGTTAATGGTATTTTTCGAGTTAATTTCGGCTGTAGCATATACTCTTGGAATTAAGTCTTTTCAAGTTCGATTGAAATGGAAATCTGGACTTTAAACTCACTAGACGGCAAATTTTGTTGAATGTCAATTCCTTAGGATTCAACGAGCAGCCACGAACCACTGAAGTGGCAAATGCGACGTTGCCTTTGATTTTAAGGTCGTAACCAAGTTTTCAGGCGGGACAGGGGGTACAACAAAGTTTTCTTGGTATTTAGGAGCATGCCGATTTGTTGATGTTGTTGTTGACAATAGGCCGGAAAGAGGGGGATAATAGCCCGCGTTTACATGTAATCTCATTACCCCGAGATCTCGGAATGAAGGTCTTTGAGGTTGTTGCATGGTCGCCAAGCGTATAAAAAGACAAAATGGCGAGCGAACGATGCTTTTTGGCTGTCAATACTCTTTTCCTTTCATTCGGTGCTCTTGTTGCGACTTTTCAGTGCTTTTTTTTTCATTTTTTTGCAGCTTTTTTTTTCATTTTTTTGCAGCTTTTTTTTTCATTTTTTTGCAGCTTTTTATTTCTTGTTAACCCTGATCATAAGCATGAAAAGTTTAACTAAAAATAACGAAGAAAGTAGATGGAAATTAACGCAAAAAACTCACCACGAGAAGTATTTCTTGCCATTGACCGAGCCGTCGTTCTTTCCAACTGCAAAAAAAAAGGTTTTAAATAAACTACTTGATTAGAAAGACTTCGTTCTTCCCAAGCTACAAAAAAAAAAGACACTTTCAAGAGAGTTCAGTTTACAACTCCAACGAAAACTATTCAGCACATTAAGAAGAAAAAAAATTTCAAGTTTTTTTCATAAACACGTATGGGAGTGTATAGGTCAAGTGAGCATATGAGCCGGACTAACATAACAACAGGAGACAAGTCGGGTTACTATAGCAACAAGCAACATCTCGTCAGAGTATACTATTATCTAAACACGTCCCATGGAACCAACAAAGATAACCTTTTGACAATCGAGGGTTTCTTCAGTCGGCGTTCATTTCCTATACTCAAGGGTGATACTTTAAGAGGCAATTTCGTTGACGATCGTGTCTCGCCCGCTAAAAATTATCATAAGACAAAAAACCCTCCTGGCAAGAAAATACCTGTTTCTGATAGGTATTATTGAAAACTTCGAGTCGATGAAAATCATATTATCACAGAAACGACTATTATTCACATAGATAGACATTTGAGAGACTTTAAGCAAAATAATTCCCTACCGGCCAAATAGAAGTCTACATTTTTCAAACTTATATATTTTATTTTTTTCCGCAACGCTCACGGGAGCAGGACTTAATGTACAGCTGTTGAGGAGACTGGTTGACTACAGGGAAAAACACACGCACGCATGAAAGAGAATCTGACAGACTGCCAAATAAATACTGTTTACCTCTCTGCTGATATAAATGTTCTCAGTGGTTTGAACTATCGGCTGTCATTTTGAGAAAGAGTTAATTACATATTTTAACATTAAAAATAAGGTTTTGTATCGTACCAGGTTTTCTCATTTCTACACCCAACCATTTCCCTTCTGCAAATTCCGCTGGGCCAATGTATCGCACAACGCCTAGTTCGCCGTTAACAAGCACACTTAGACCCTGCAAACAACACAATGAGAATGAAAAAAAGGTAGTTGGGGAGAAAAACATCAAGTAAATTGTAGTTTGTAAAGAACTCAGAATTTTTTCTGTCCCACGCTCGTGACTAGACGAAAAACATTTTCCTCTAAATTATAGTTGAGTTTGCAAATGTGTCAGAAACAATGCAAACTAAATTGTGCAATATAAAAATATCTTGTGGGCGTTACAGTTATAACACGCGGAAATGTTATCCAGGTTTTCGAACATACAGCGACTTGGAGTACTGCTATTCTATAGGGTGAAAACTAATTGAATAAATGTTATCCCTCTGTCCGTTTCTCAGTCAGATCCTTGGTATCTATCTATGCCACTAGGTGGGGAGAGCTCCCATTCTAAGTATATTCAGCTATGAGAATTCCGTGTCTTGCCTTGACAGAAATACAACGCAGTGAGCCCTTATCTCAAGGCTCGAAGTTTGCCTTTCCTTCCAAAGGCGCAAGCACGATTGAGGCAAATATATACTTCTTACTAACCGAAATCGTGGTCCTTCAAATTACAGATCGAGTTCTTCCAACCCAGATTTGCGCGGGTCATAAATCCCAGTGGAAAAACGCGGTTCTGTAACTTACAGTACGGACCACGAAATCGAGGTTTGTGGGGTATTTATCTATCTCTGGGTTCAAAAAGAGGTGGAGAATTTCAATTTAAAGGAACTTTTGAATTTAGCAGGCCGTGCAGAGAAATACAGCAGCTGAGTTGACCAATCATAACACACCTACTAACTGAGAGATGTGATAATAACTCTTAACTACGCGCAAGCTGTGATTAGGCGATCGAGGAGTGCCTTTGTAGACACACTGTCAATTGTGTGCGGACTACTGAACATTTTATTTACCGTAGTAAGTTGGAATTCTGCTGACCCTTTTCCTTTCTGTTGAGGTAAACTACCCCTCCGTATTGTCTGCAAGCTTCTGAAACGGATCAAGATTTTCAT
This sequence comes from Pocillopora damicornis, assembly GCF_964200805.1. Taxonomy (NCBI): domain Eukaryota; kingdom Metazoa; phylum Cnidaria; class Anthozoa; order Scleractinia; family Pocilloporidae; genus Pocillopora; species Pocillopora damicornis. Next base: position 16,974,461 of record NC_142673.1, on the reverse strand, counting down.
ATTTGCAAAAACTGAATTACCATCATTAGCCTTAAATTGTCAGTTATAAATTGTAACTTAGTGATAAGTTTCCAAAACTGTAAGGACAATCAAAGAACCACGAACTAATTTCTAATCTTCATACTTATCAGAAGCAACTGAAGATGCACTGCCTCGTCTTGGTGTTTGTTGGTCCGGGTTGGACTGGGTCGATACTTTCCTCGCGCTACTGTTGAGGTCTGGGTTGGAGTCTGTTTGTGATAAGTCGCTTTGTGATCCGTGTGATCCAGACGCTTGTAATGAATTCTGGGAGCCGAACTTGCTCTTCAGGGCTGGGATTGTTGGGACTGCAAAGCCATTCTGCTCGCTTGTGTGTGTCAGGTCTGATTTCCTAGAAATGGAAAACTATTTAGCTCAAGTATTTCTGAAAGAGAGAAGAGTGACTGGGATCAAATTTCTCCTTAAAGCATCACTGCTGAATAAGACAATTAAAAATAACGAATTGGTCGCAAACTAAACAAGCTCGTGATTGTCAAACTAACTCTCCTCTAAGTACCATAAGAAATGTATAAGGAGCAGTATGGAGAATATACATCTTGATGTAAGGGTGTAAAAAGTTAAAGAGTGAGCAAAACACGACAGAGATCATTCTTAAGAAAATCTGAATTATATAGCACGGGTTGGACATTCCATGTGAATAATTTGCAGAGGTTTTCGTAACATCTTTCTACGTGCTCTGCATATCTAACGACAAAGCCTCCTTAAACTAGGAGAGTTACTAACTTAGTGACTTTAGATGGAGGAGCAAACACGCCATGGCTCGGTTTGCAGGCGAAGTATCTGACTCCTGCTACTGAGCCATCGTTCTTGCCAACAGCCTGCTCCAGTTCAATACCGAGCCACAAACTAGAAATTAAAGTTAAAAACAAACTGATGTAATAGATTCTCATTTCTAGTGAGTTCACATACAATTTCTTTACTTGCAAAGAAACTTTGAAAGATTTAAAACTCAATAATTACTGGAAATGTATGAAAATCAAATATGTGCACTGCGGTGAAGAAATGAGCGATCCGCGCATCTATGAACATTATGAAACTCGCCTGAAAGGAGTCTTTGATTTCTTTCAGGATCTCTAGGACATTTAACTGGATCATAACAAAAACATTATTATTGCAGAAAGCTCTAGGGAATCTTTAAAATTATACTTGGAATTCAATACTAAGGTACTTTTAAAAGCAACAACCTAGCATTTAAGAAAAATAATTTTTAGGATTGTTGAAACCATAGGCACAAATTTTGCAAATGTATTTGTTTTCTTTTTCGATTTTCTGGTACGCTTTCGGTTCAAGAAATTCAACGGCCATTATTTTATTTGGATTTGAGTTATTACAGTACACTATATCTGCAACTAGAACCTACCAAAATCTTTCGATGAAAACTCACCCTTCAGCAAACTGCGTTCTTCCCATAAACCTGACAACTCCGTTTTTCTGTCCGGCGACCATGACGTTATCACCAATCTACAATAGAGAGCATAACCTCTGGTTATGAGCGTAGTCTCAGTTATAAATTTTTCGCTGTAAAATGTTACTATCATCTTGAATGGCGAAATGCGAGAAAAGGGTCGCAATTAATCACCCGTAACCAAAGGGTACTAACCTGGAAACCTAGTGTTTCGTCGGTTCCATTCACTCGCGGCGAGGGAGCTGGGGAGCCTGATCGAGAGCCTGATCTCGAGTTAGGTCTTGAACTGGACCTCGACGACGGCCGTGAGCCAGACTGAGAGATCTGGGCTTGAGCAATACGAGAGGCAGAGGTTGGTCGGGAATTGGGACGGGAGTTTGGTAAGGAGTCTGCTTTACTTATCTTGGACAGCGGAGCGAAGATACCTGATGATTGAATGCACAAAAATGAGTACCTATATTCAGTGTGGTTGAAAGTCAGGCGGAATCTTTACAAAACAGAACCAAAACAAAGAACCAAACAAACAAACAAACAGACAAAACTAGGCATAGAAAAATAAGGATCTGGGTTGGAGATAATCTAGGTAGCAACAAAAAAAGATGTTGAGAACCTTTACAACATTGATATTATCAACTGTGGAGGATAATCCTGTGAAAGTGGAGTTGTAATTAGAGTTATTTTCATGTAGTGCGCAAAACAGGTATTACAAAAAATGAACATTCTTAAAGCTTTTAACCCCCTAGAAATTTATAATTTAATGTTACTAGGGGTGCATTTTCTCATGATTCATGCAAAATGTACTGACCGATATGTTTGCCTTTTAATGCTTTGAATCAAGTGATAAAATGCAAAGACACTCCAACTTTTTATTGGGTATGCACAATACATTTTCCCCAATATTTTATTGGTACCAGCCTAGCTTGGTATGCTTCACCCTACCATGCTTAGGAGTACATTGGAAGTATGACACTCCCCCCACTGAACCATCATTTTTTCCAATGGGTGTCTCCAGTTCCACACCAGCCCACTCCCCTGAGGCAAAGTCTGTCGGACCACTGAAGCGAAGAATCCCAAACTGCAATGAAATCAATCGATGCTTTCACTCCAATGAGTGACCAAGACAGAGTTTCTCCTTACAATATCAGGAAGATAATGATGAGAATAGAGAAAATTATAAATTGGGAATTGTTGGTTGATTCAAGACCAAATCTCCAAAGTAACTTAAAGGGATTGTATTGCAGGCAGAAAGGAGAATTACTTACTAATAAGGTCTTGGTCTTATCATTGATACAATCACATTTTTCAGACAACTATTTGAACAAGTTGCAACAAATTTCAAAAAATTTGTTGCTACTTGTTGGAGGGACAAGTTGTTATGAAGCTTTGTTTGTTGTGTGACTGAAAACTTTATGGACATTGTTGTCCATGAAACAGAGCTCGTCCTGACTACACCTTACCTTCATGCCATCATTGCACCAATAAAATCCTTGAATGGATTGCACTAACTTTCTTATAAAGTAGTACATATGAAGTGGTTTGCTGCAATGACCTTTCACAATACATCTTTTCCCATTGTATCATCCTTTCCAAGAAGTCTTAAGAAATTTGTAAATGAAAGCAACTAAATCATATAATTATGTACCTTACTTCCTCCAATACACACTTGATCACCAATTTTAAGTCCCATAGAAGCCAAAGTAGACGGAACCTCATTCTAAAAGGTAACAAATGTACATACAAAATTGATTTTGAAATTGTTGAGTACAGTGCAATGAAGGTAAAACAAATTGCATCATCAATACTATTGATAACACTTCAAATAACAACTAGCACTCTTGATGAAAGTTTGAAAAAACAAATTTGCATCATTATCAATATGAATACTAGATAATTATTTTTTTCATTATTAAACTATTAAAATTGTTTAACAGAGTGCATCTCAGAATATATCATCACAATGAGCTACAAATTTCATGAAAAAGTCCAGTCAGACTGGAACATCTTATTATCATTATATATACTGTGTTGCCAAAATGATTTTCAGAAACCAAACTGTGATACAAATTAGGTGGTACAATGACAAGCCTCCATCCTGAAAATTGAGCTACAAACATTCAGAAAAGCTGGCACATTTTTCAGAGTAAACAGTGAAATGTGCAGTTGCAGGCTTATTTTGACAACCCTGCATACAAACTATCATCTTCATTTGATAGTATAGAGCCTTATGTATAAATGATATATTTTTGTAGCCGTACCTCTTGATCTTGCATAGGGTTAAGTGGAGGCTCAGCTTCTGAGAGAAGTCTTGTCAGCTTGTCAGCAACAATTGCTGGTTCTGAATCTTGTTCATACACTGCAGCTGTACAAATATAGGTAACTTACTGCATAAGAATATGGAAAGTTAACAAAATATTCTACAAAAATCCTCAGTCAGAGTGTATCATCTCAAAATTAAAATTCAATTCCAGACTATCCCTTTTGTTTAAGCAGGAACAATTTAAGATGAAATTAACAAATTCTACTCCTCCAATAAAATATTTATGACTGCCCTTTACTCTTACCATCAGAAATACAGTGCAAAGCTAGTCTGTTAAGTTTGTCTCTCAAAGATGCATCTGCTCCATGCTGAAGCTGAAATACATTAACAGTGATATGATACAGTTTAAAATTTTACTAAGTATAAAAAGCTCATGTCTCATAAAGTGATAAAAACCAAATTAAAAAGAAAAAGATTGGCTGTTTTAATCAGTTGATTGAATATTTTATTTAACAGATGTATAATTTCAGGTAAATAATCACAGTCAAACCTTGGTCATCTTAGGGGCAGGCTACACTGGCAAAAAATTAGGCAAGGGGGTAGGGGTGTGACATGACTTTTTTTCCACTGAGTAGGAAAAATCAATTACAGTTTTGAACTGTTTTGAAATAATGGTTAGTATACAGATTCTACTAGACACATTAAAGATTTATCAAATGATTAGAGAAAATTGAATCAGACAGGTAAAGTCAGCATATCAATTTCTAAAAAGTTCGCTGAACCTTTCCTCTTCAAAATATTTTATTTCCTTCCTTGAGAAATAAAGCTACCAGGGGTTATTTGCTTTGGAAAATTGTCACACCCTTTGATAAACTGTTCAGAGGTTGGTGTTTGGACCATGCCCTGGGACAAAATAAGTGGAAACTGTAGAGAAGTGGCCACGAGTGAGGGTTCAACTGTATTATTTAAATTAAAAAATGTAATCTTAGTGGGCGCTTACTAAACACTTGGCTCCTTCTAGGCAGAGATTACTTGCAGCAATGTGCAGAGATGTGCCATTATCAAATTCTTTACACCGAGTATCAACATCTGCAAGTAAAAAAAAGAACAAGCATTATAACAATAAACCAGCTGTCTGGTTGAGATACTTCTTTTGATACTTTAGGTTGGGTAGAATCCTATGAAAACACATGATCCAGTGCAACAAGCTGCAACCATTTGGCCGTCATGTTGAGAAAAAGAATTTGGCATCTAAAATTGCACAATGAATTGCTGGTTTGGAAACTGTGTTCATTGGTTGTTTAAAATAAGCAGTTGTTTCCTTTTATCACTCCTTGTTTATAGTTTCTCAGGCTAATTCATTCCAAAAAAATCCTACGCTTAGACACACATTTTCTTGAAACTGCTATTGAAAAGTATAAAAAAAGGGCTTTGCCTCGTAACTCTCTAGTCAACCCTTTAACTTCCATGAGGGATCAAGACAGAATTTCTCCTCACAGAATACAATATCAAGCAGAAAAGTGATGAGAATGAAGAAAAATATCAGTTAGGGGATTCTAAGTTGATCCAATACCAAATTCTCCAAACTAACATCAGAAGTATGGGAGATAGTAAGGATAATTACTAATGAGATCTTGGGAGTTAAAGGGTTAATAACCTATACAGTGTCCCTTGGGTTTTTATTAAAGAGGGTTCAAGAAACAATGAATATTTCAGTAAATGGATTTCTTTCCGTTCAATAAAGCTCTTTAAAACATACCTCTTGCATTAGAAGCCTTCAGGAGGACTCTAAGGATTGGTGCGGCATCAAAGAAGGATGCATAATGTAAGGGGAGCATGTCAGTCCAGCGACACTTCTGACTAACATCACTACCCTGTGCAGGTTAATAATGAGATAATGGTAATTGTTACTGAATACAACTGATGAAATCAGAAAAACCTCTTTTAAAAATTGTATATGATTCTATAGCCACCTTACATACAAATTATTTTATGCATGCTCATAAAAATAGTGTATTTCAAGGGAGAAGTAACAAGAATTGATTTAACTGTTCTTACCTTAGAGATCAGTGAACTGACAACACTACTTGCAGCTCCAACATCACCAACACCAACTACAAAACAATGCCAATGAAATCAAAGAGGATGCTCCAGTCTTATAAGAGAAAGATCCCACAGGCAGAGAGAAGAAGGCTTTCTAAGATGCCTATGACCCACAGGCATGCCTGTTGAACCCTACCTTTTCCAACCTTAACCAACCATCTAAAAAATTTAACCCTTTAACCCCTAAGAGTGACTGACATCTAATTTCTCCTTACAGTCTCACCCCTGAATCAAACATTTAGGTCATGAGAATAACAGAAAAGGATAAAAGCAAAATCTCCTCATCAGCACCATAGGAAATGTATAGAAAACAGTACTGGGAATGTGTATACTGATCTTAGGGTGTAAAGGGTCAAGTCAATTATTTTCTTACTGACTACTGAGTGTAAAAGTATACCTGCACCAGCTTTGCAAGCATAATGCAGCAATGTCATGTCTGTCAAACCATCCCGATCATCAACATGAGCACCTCTTCTTAATACCTGAAAGTTAGAGGGTGAATGAAGGTGAACAACCTTCAAAAACAATCTGAGTTTTAACAAATCGATACAAAAATTTTAAACTTAGACATTGGACAGCACATCACTGTGAGGATCACTTTCATTCATGTCTTTATCCGCAGTTCAAATATATGACTTTCATATATTCTTAACCGTATATTCATCACTTCACAGGCTTATTTAGAACCACCATCATGACCAGCTCCCAGTTGGCTTGTTAGCTCAGTTGGTAGAGCGCTGCACCGGTATCGCAGAGGTCATGGGTTCAAATCCCGTACAGGCCTGAAATTTTTTTCAGGCCTTATTTTCACTACTGCCTAAGTAGTGCACATCACTGCGAGGATCACTTTCATTCATGTCTTTATCCGCAGTTCAAATATATGACTTTCATATATTCTTAACCATTTATCTACCATTTTTCTTGATCATAAACTACATGCATGAGATTTCCCATGAATCATCTGTGATTAAGTCAGAACAAAACATGTCAGCAACATGCAGAACTCAGGATAGAGGTACCACTATGCAAAAAGGAATAGTATTACTCTTCCATGACATCGAGACATTGATAATGCATTAAGAAAGGTAATGGAACTGGTTACACCTCATGGAATGTAAATTTGATTCCTAAAATCCCTCAACTAAGCAAGGTAAAACTCCATGCCTTTGTCTGTAGTCTTGTGACTTCCTCTAAGAGTTCCATGTGGTGCTGATAAATTTTTACTGATTTCTTTCCACTCATATGAGAGACTTAACTGGAAAAAGGATAGCTTGTTGTTCAACTATTAATGTAACTGTAATTAAAGGCAACCTTAAAAAATCTAATCTTAGCTCAGATAGAAATTGTGTGCTTTTGTGTACACAGCTCAGTCAGGCACATACAAATCCCTCTAGCTCACCTCTCTAATAAACATTTCAATGTTCTGTTGAACTTGTGGTACCCATTGTCTCATAATTGCAAAAATCTCTGAGATGGTTGTCTTTGGTCTACAAGAAATGATAATTCAAGTTTGAGAATACCAATACCACAGCTGGAGGTGCAACTGATCTGAGCAAACTGATGTTTAAATTACATTTTATAACAATTTTTACTAAAACCAATTTTAGAGTTGTTACAAAGTGCTGCCTCTCAAAGTTAAATTAATAGACACTGCATAACCAGAGTTTTATTGTCCACTATGTGAATTTTAATTTTATGCAATTATACAATATTATCAAAATAGAAGGGTTTCATTTTGCTATTTCAGGGAGTTAAGTCAACTGAGGCTATGCTTCCTGTTTCAGCATAACATTACATGAACCAATGAAATACACATCCGTTGGAAAGATGCAGTTGAATTAATGAAAAGAGTAATCATGGTCAGTCATTTCCTCTAACCAAGAGTATAACCTACTTTTTATGGCTCATTTTACATAACTAAAATGGATTGAAATTTAATGATAATGACAAGTTTCACAAAAATATATCAACTTCCTTGACTTGGGAATCACCTCAACCCTTTCAGTCCTGAGATCTTGTTAGAAATTCTCCTTACTACAATTCTCTACCCATACAATTTTTATAATATAAGTTCAGAGAATTTGTTATTGGATCAATTAATAATCCCCTCATTGAATTTTTTTTTTCTTATAACTTGTCTGCTTGATATTGAATTAATTTGATGCTGTGAGGAGAAATTCCCTCTTGGTCACTCATGGGAGTTAGAGGGTTAAGTGTAAATCTTCTTGTAAACAAGGGTGTGAATGTTGAGTCATGGGTAGCTTACACTACTGCAGTATATTGCAATAGATTTATCAAAAACCAGGATTGCATAAACTTACTCTAAAAGAATATCTTGACAGCCTGGACAGTTTGGATCAAAGAAGGTTAACTCTAGCTTCCTACACTGCAAAAAAATGAACAAGCAAGGTAAAAAGATATGATAATAACTATTTTGTTTTCTTGCTTGAAAGAATTCACAAGTATGAAAAATTAACTAGACCTTCCATTGAAATCTAAGGTATTGTGTTACCTGAATTGAGAGACTTTTAATTGACAATTTATA